>NC_045176.1:8192603-8492603 GCF_900700415.2 Clupea harengus
GCTGTGGTTTAACATGGATGCATACAATGCGCTGATCTATGGACTTCTAGATGGACGATTTGTATTCAGTGCAGACATCTAGTGCCTCAGAGCTGTGCGTCAGGCCTGATGTTTTATTTTGAATTGCCTCGGCTCATTACAGCTGAAAGTTTCGAGACCTGGGATTCTCTTCTAAGAAAAGGATGTAAACACATGTTTCATTATTCCCCTTGAAATCCTGCACAGTGTTTGTGTCCTTGTTATTTCCATCAAGTCTAACATCAACCCGAGGCATTGTGTGCTCAGCATCTCCGTCCTTTGTCTTGTTTCTGAGAGAGAACATTTCTGAACAGCAGTCAACCTTGTAATTGTCAGTGCTCTCTCTGTGTGATGTGTTAACTGACAGAAATACACTTGCTCCAATTCCATGAAAATATGCCAGTGTAGCATGTCTTTCTCTATGATGGCACGTAAACTACATGACTGCATGTACATAAGGAAACTGAAAGGAAGAGAGAAAGAAGAACAAGAAGACGGACAGAGAGAAAGTTAATCTATTCTGTGCCCTGTAGGCAGAGGGGCCTGTGAGGGCCCCACCAACAGTGGCCCCAGTTGGGGAGGATGACGAGCTCTCTGGACACCTCGTCCCCACAGAGGAAACCTACCCGACTCGGGGGGTACTGCTGGGAGGTGATGTCTTGCAAACACAAAAGCAATATCTGTAGCATCCCCAGTGCATCACTAGTATCTGTAGCATCGCTAATCATGATTTTTTTTACACTACGTTAAATGCTATTATAGTATTCTATTTTCTTTATGTAGCAGCGATTCCAAATACATTGGTATGCCCCAAATCATCAGAAATTCATCCAAAATACTAAAAAGTCAGTGGGTAGCTGTGGTTAGCCTGTAGATAACACAGCTTACATATAGCAGTCAGTGCTGGCATGTCTGTTAAACAAAGGTCATTCTGGGGAGATACATTTAAAAATAAATATCACACAATGATTCTTAATTAAGTTTAATCTGATAACCTACAGCACTGTCTCATTAATAGGCCTATTATGATCATATGTGCAACCGCTATTACTAGCTATTGCTTATACTTGCTAAAGCTGCTGCAGCTATAGCTTATTTCCCTGCATTGTGTGAAGGTTGTTAGCCTTTAGGCCCATAGTTTTAGAATATCCTTATATCTGGTACATAAAATGATCACCGCCAGTATCATTTAATGATGAAAGCTTTGCTAGCCTAACTAGGAAGAGTTGTGCCTGTTGAAAAATTATTTTCTCAACCACTGCTCTACGCTGAAGCTATTAATTTCTTCAACAAGAAAATAATACATATTTTGAGGAGTTATGTAACAAATTTACTGTACAACTGAATTTGCTTTTGGTTTTGTGCAAGGAAAAATGCCTCCTGCCTCATTGGTTAAATGTGTTGACAATCTCTGGTTACAGGGCATGATGCTGAAGAACTTGGGGAACGGTCAGGTGATGTAAGTAGAAATGAAAAAATGTCACTTTCATACATCATTACATTTGTGTCTTTTAAACTTTGGCCCTGGAATACTTCCTGAAATCTCTGTCCAGGTGATCCAATCCAATGATTGTGTGATGAAGTGTAGTCCTGTTCCTAAACTAACATTGTATCTTTTTTTTCTCTGTTTCTGTATTATACATATATTTTGTGCTAGGGCCCAATTGGCCAAGGACCAAAAGGGGAGCGTGGGGACCCAGGTTTTCGTGGTCTGCCTGGTCCTCCCGGGCCCCCTGGCCCTACCAGCCGCCCGAAGGCAGGAGCGTCACCGGGGCAACCTGGACCCAGGGGGCCCCACGGGCCTGCTGGGGTCCCAGGGCCACCGGGAAAGCCTGGGAAGGATGCACTGCCCGTAGGTGTCTCAGAGCTGAACAACCATGTTGAAAATGTAATCTGCCATGTTAATTAACCTTTTATTTATGTTATCCATCTCTATTCTTCAGGGCCGCAAAGGACAAGATGGACTGCCGGTGAGTAACTGTTCATGCTCAGACCCTAAAAAAACCATAGACTTAAATAATTAATTTTGAGTGCATTGTTCTGACTGAGAGGAAATGGACTGGAGGGCATCTATGTTGTTCGGCTCTGCCTTTTCTGTGTTTCACACTTTAGTGTTGCCAATCAGTTTCTTCACATCAGACATAATTACAACATGGAGCCTTGGCACCCCTAAACTGGGAGCACTCTACAGTAAAAGATGGAGAACAGTGATTCAAGACTTTTCTCTCACAGGGACTGAGGGGACCTGCTGGTTTTCCAGGATTACTTGGGGAGACTGGAGCCAAAGGTGACAAGGTGAGACGCCATTCACTGATCATCCTTTTGGGAATGATTGACATTAAAAAGAGGATCTGGCACAATTCCACCTCTAGGTGCACGGCGGAACGGCTGTCTGCCATATTTAATAATCTTTTGACAATGATGGAATTTCTGTCAGTTTCCAGTGTCTGACGGTGCTATTTGTTACAGTTTTGCTGAGTTGGTAATGGCTTTGGGATGTGGCTCTCTCTCTCTCTCTGTCTCTTGCAGGGTGATCGTGGAGTCGGTTTGTATGGGCCACCTGGACCACCTGGACCACCCGGCCCGCCAGGGAAACCTGAGCTTGCCAAGACATCTCGATATCCGGTCAGTAACCGTCGCGTTTTTTTTTTTTAAATATCACTTTAAAATGTATTTACTTGGTCCATGAAAATAGTCATGTAAATGTCACTCTTAGTCTTAACATGCGCTGATATCATTAATTTACAAGCGGTCTTGACACAACATGTAAACATTTAATATTCATCTCCATAGTGTTTTCAGCACTGTCATGCACCCCTGTAGAACACACTCCTAAGATACTGTGTGCAGAATCTGGCGAGAAGTCCAGTGCGTTGCCTCAGTGCTGAGCATGGCTGTTGTGTTTCACAGGATGCCATCGATGCATATGGCTCTGGGTTTGGAGACTTTGACAGCGATACAGAGATCATCCGAGTGAGTTTGAAAATAAATGAGACGTTAACTTTCACACAGTTGTCCTGCAGGGGGAGCCCAAACTGGCTCATTTCCCTCATTCAGTAGCACTCTTAATGAACATGCTCTTCACTCAGTAGCACTCTTAATGAACATGCTCTTCGTAGTTCATTCAGTAGCACTCTTAATGAACATGCTCTTCGTAGTTCATTCAGTAGCACTCTTGATGAACATGCTCTTCGTAGTTCACTCAGTTGCACTCTTAATGAACATGCTCTTCGTAGTTCACTCAGTAGCACTCTTAATGAACATGCTCTTCGTAGTTCACTCAGTAGCACTCTTAATGAACATGCTCTTCGTAGTTCACTCAGTAGCACTCTTAATGAACATGCTCTTCGTAGTTCACTCAGTAGCACTCTTAATGAACATGCTCTTCGTAGTTCATTCATCAGAAATCTTACTATGCAATATGCGCTATTGAATCATAACATGCATTACAGTTTTATAATCATTAATTTTGTCATTTCATTTTCTTTATAATAATTATTATTCAAAGCTATTTACATCAAACTGATATACTGACAGTGACACACATAATCACTCACACAGCATAGTGACTCACAGGAGGACTCTGCTCTTTCCAAGACTTTGTAAAAAAGATACTGCTTTATCATACATCATTGGTAGTATTCATGTCATGGATGCCACTGCTGTATCAAAATGTCCTATTTGAGCACCTATAAGACAGCATGATGCACACTGTACTGCCTGGTGAATAAACCACTCAAGTTGCCCATCCATGAAATTTGGGCCCAACGTGTATAACCTCTCTCTGACTCCCCCAGACTTACCCATCAACTGTGAATAATCTCGTATCTCTCTCCTTGCTCAGGGTCCACCTGGTCATCCAGGTCCACCAGGCCCACCTGGGCCCCCAGGCTCCAGTGGCCCAATCGCCCTACCTGAAGGCCTGCTGCCTGGGCCTCCTGGAAAGGAAGGGCCCTTGGGTAAACCAGGTCCGCCTGTAAGTACCTGTGCCTCATGGACAGATCAGGGTGCTTGGCTGAAGGTCACCCTGGCAGAAAGCCCTGGAGCACTGCAGGGAATTATTTTCTATTTATGTTAAACCATGCTACTACTTAAGTTAAAATAATCTGCCTTACTAGCACTTTAAATACTGCAGATTAAACTACAGCATCCCTTTACTATAAACATGTGTGTATGTAAAAGAGATCTCCTTTTGTGAAGTATAATTTCACCTAATTATAAAGAGCAAAACCTGCACTGGCTATTTACTGTATGACTTTAGGCAATTCATATGTAATTTTAACTGCCAGGGTTGTAAGGCAGTTCAGATTTCAAAATGTTTCCTGGACATGTCGCTAAACTCCTATGCATAGCAACAACCACATACACTAAGAAAGTAAAGGTAACATCCATAGGGGCTTTTAATGACTGTGTCCTCCTCTCCTCTTCCCCCTGATGACTGACCTGCCCTGTGTGACCCCAGAGCCTGGTGGTGTTTGAGGAGCGCTTTAGTGGCTCTGGGTCAGATTCTGAGCTCGGCTCGGGGTTCACATCTGGCTTTGATTCCGGGTTTGGCTCTGGGTTCACGTCTGGCTTTGATTCCGGGTTTGGCTCTGGGTCTGGTTCGGGAGAGGTACCGCCCTGGTCCACTCAGGTCATTGAGCCAGCTGGCCTAAAAAAAAAGACAGCATTTTTTCTCCAACATTGATGATGCGCCATCCATGTTCTCTGACTGCTCTCAGACCAGCTGTGTGTGCTTCTGGCTGTATGCGCAGGGTTTAGTGTGTTGTTTTATAAGACATTTTGTGAGCTGTGCAGCTCACTGCATCACTGGTATGTATATGAGAGTGGGTTGCTCCCTTTAATAAGTCCATTGGCCTTTGTCTTGCAGAGACATTCATAGGAGGGGTCTCCACTTAAACCCCACTTAGACTTGAGCAAGTACATGTCTCCACTTAAACCCCTCTTAGACTTGAGCAAGTACATGTCCAAGGTCTCCTTTTATGCCCACATCTCATCTGGTTTTTTTTTTTTGATGGAAAACAGATTTAGATGTTTCTTTTGTTTGGACTTTGGCAGACTTGTATGCACCTCTCAAAAATGAGCTTATCTCGTGTATGAGGTTTAATGTGATAATTACATGTCATCATGTTATTTACTGGGATATCCCTTTATTATTAGGAGTGCTATCATTTAACATTCATGAATTTAAGCCTCGGCTGTTCAGGCCTCAAACTAAAACTGTGCTTGTTTGCTGAACATGAAAGGTTGGAGAAAATCTGTCTTTTTCAAATACTGTGGTCCTTGCTTTAACTAACACCATTCACAAGGCCGTTCTTTGCAAATGTGATTACTGGTATGGTCATTAAATATCAGTCTTCCCCTAGTCTCTGAGAGATCTTTTCTCTGGGTTTTACAGGGCGCTGCTGGTCACGATGGTTTCCCTGGCCCGCGTGGTCCTAAAGGGTTAAAGGTAAAATATTGTATGATGAAACTATGAAACTTTTCTCTTCCTGACATGCAAATCTTAAAATTGTAAAAACATATGGTATATGGTATAAGTTGAGGGTGTGTGTGTGTGCTGTATATGTAATGTAAATGAACCTTTATGAACTGAAACATGCAGTGTATTCTACCTGGAAGAAGAATGCTGTCAGGTTTTTGGTAGAAATGTATATTGTGTTCTATTTTTATAGGGAGACCAAGGATTACCAGGACTGCCTGGGCAAAAGGTAAAGATCACAAGCTTTCGAAAAGCCTGGCTTTCATCCAATGGCTGGGAAGAGATGGCGGTCATCAAGTGGCTGTGACTGCCGTCAATCAAGCTGTGCACGCGCAGGGCCTCCTCTTCTACATCACAACAAACAAACTTACAAAAACTTTGCAGATGAAGTAGAAGCTACCAGGCAACATCATGGCCACAAAGAAAATAATATGTTCTTTTAGTAAAGAATGGATGGGGAAAGTGAAATCATTTTGTATGGTTACCTCTCAGCATTGTCCCACATTGTCCCACAGAAACGTACTTCTCGTCCCACATTTGGTTTGTTTGCATCTGGACACCCTATCGCCCAGGCAGCACACAGCCAATCATTAGTGATAATCAGGGGATACGGTCTGGCCAACCAATCATGGCCTAGCTTGTTCTGTTTTGGATCAGATTTTGGAGCAGCCTCTTCACTAATTCCCAAAACTGATCTGGCTCTCACTTGCTTCCTTTCGCCCCCTCTAGGGTGACCTTGGTGCATCTGGTGCCGCTGGCTTACCCGGGCCGGTGGGGGCGATCGGTGCTGCTGGCCCACACGGTCCACCGGGTCCACCTGGACCCCCAGGAAACGGGTTTACACTTGAGGTATGGTTTCTGTGTTGCACGCCTTGTACAGAAGACCAGCAGGTTGTATCTAGCTTTTATATTATGCAATTGGAGCTGATCGACTGAAATGTCTGTTTAGGACCTGGAGGGTTCAGCAAATGGAGGCTTCCTTGGCGCAGGGGTTCAGAAGGGGCCGCAGGTGAGCAAACACTTTCTCTGTTACTACCACACCTGAACGCCAGAACAGAATGTGATGTGTTCCAAATTATATCATTTTGCCAGAAGGGATTTTTCTGAAATACCAACGAGCTGCCCTTTTGATATGTTTTAAGAGCACGTTTATAGGGCAGATATAGTATAAGATTAAATTAGCATCCATAACCATATGCATGAGGTAATATCTTTCATGTAAACATCCATGGACATGTCTCCTGCACTGTACATATTATAAGTGCACACTGTGAACCAACTTTGATATTGTGTATTTTTTCTCAGGGTCCCCCTGGTCTCTCAGGTCCTGCAGGGCCTCAGGTATGACCCTCTCAGATGTGTGTGGACAGATGCATGTGCATGTGATAGTGGAAGATAATGAATTTCAACAGATATCTAAAGGAGTCTCATGAAGCCCCCCCCCCCCCCCCTCTATCTTTATCTCAGGGTCTACCTGGGCCAGTTGGACCACCTGGATTGTCTGTAAAGGTCAGTTCCTGCAGATTTCCAAGAAATATACTTTTCTTATTCTATCATTCTTTCTCCCAACACTACCGACTACCGGTCCCTTATTCCTGTGTGACCTGTTAAACCTTTCGTACACATGTGTCTAGGGAGAGCGTGGAGCGCCAGGTCCAGTTGGAGAGCCGGGGGTAGCTGCACTTCCTGGCATGCGGGTCAGTTTGACTTCCTTATGCTTTTGTACCAACAGGTGATATGCCGGCGTTTGTGTAAGCACAGAGTGATGAATAGAGTGACAAATCTATTGAGCAGTTCTAACTTCTATCTTTACTGAATAAATGCCCAGAAAGAAAAGGAATTGACTTGCTTGTTCCTTGCTTTTCATCAGGGAGTGAAAGGAGATAAAGGAATCTCAGGGCCAAAGGTATGGTGCTGAATGACTGACTGACCTCTCCTTCAAACTCTCTCAAAGCTCTGAATTTTTTACTCATTTGCCGGTGCTGTATCAAGGAGCACTCATCACTCAATGTGACAGGCCACATACGTATATACATGTAAAGTATGAGGAACTGATAGTTGCATACCATAAATTCCATTGCATTCAACATGGATTGCTCTTATAAAGCAATGTATCTATGTCAATATAATTGCCACTGTTGTGGTGTAACGTCCATGGATGGCGAGCTTTGATTATCCCTAAGTCTTTGGTGTACCTCACTTGGGAGAGCGCCATCTGCAGTGTGCATGTTATTTGTTTCATACAGGGGGAGACAGGCCAAGATGGACAGAGCATCGCTGGTCCTCCTGGGCTTCCAGGCCCTCCAGGACCCATCATCAGCATACAGGATGTAAGTCAGTGGGCTGCTGCTGAGTGTCGGTTTGCTCAAGAGATTATTGAATCTCACAGGCACGCATATGCTATTTCAATTTAAATACTATAAAATTCCTCACCTCTGCATCTCGTTCATCCCCAGCTCCTACTAAATGACACAGAGGGCATATTTAACTTCACAGAGATCCGTGGACCCCCAGGGCCCAGGGTGAGTAGTAGTCTACCAGTGCTAAGTAAAGCCCAGGCTAGATCAATCCATTAGCTTTACACTTTTATTCATCAGCTTTGTGCCCTGAGGCTAAATGGGAGCGTTAGCTCAGGATCAAATGTGTTTGTATCTGCTGAATGTCTTTAAGAGCTTCCGGAATGTTTGTGTTCATTAAGTGGCTCATTTTGATAATAATACATCTCATACAGTATCTGTGGACTCCACAGTTGATTTTATCTTTATGCATTATGGTCGTTCTTGCATTCTGCCAGCAACACTGGGCATTTCTATTTCTTACAAACATCACTTTCTTGATTTGACATGGGGCAAAGCCTGGCAGGCCGTTGGCACGCCATAGCTATGTTCATCTGTATGTGATTCACAGTAGTATTAATATGGCTGTGCTGTTTACTGTGTGTGTGCACGCTTGTTTACAGGGCCCTGAAGGCTTGCCTGGCAAAGCAGGATTCCCAGTAAGAAATCTCTCTATCTCTATCTCTCTCGCTTTTTCTCTCTCTCTCTTTCTCTCTCTCTCTCTCTTTCTTTATTTCTCTCTCTCTCTCTCTCTCTCTCTCTCTCTCTCTCTCTGCTTTTCATGTTATCTTGAGTTTATATTTAGTACACTGCTTGTTGGAAAGGGCACTTGTGTATATGTGTGTATACTGCCCAAAAAGTAAGCCCCTACTGCAAGCTGTTGAGCCATCAGATTATACCACGGCTTAGCGTAATCAGAGCAGTAGTGTGATGAGAAGTAATCTTCAGATATTATTTATATTTACTGATCTAGTAATCTGACTTTGATGTTGGTTATACATTTTTCTGTAAAATGATCTAGATTTCTTTCTTTCTTTCACTTTCGCTTCAGTGGAGGACAAATGGTATGTTCCCATAATGAAATGCAATGTAATAAGGCTCACTTACAGCTCTGACTGTCACCTGCAGCTCCAGTAGCCAATGTGCGGATTAAAAATGAGATGTTTGTTCTAGCTAGTGGAGTGGCAGAGGAAAGAGAAAAAGGTTAGGTTTTCCCAGTTAACCATCTCCAGGCTGTCTTATCGAGAGATATTTTTTAAATGTTCTTCATTCAGGGACCGAGGGGGCCAAAGGGGGATGTTGGATTGGCTGGTGTCCAAGGACCCCCGGGTCTGAAGGTAAGAAGTTAGACTCCCCTTGTCTTCCCCTGTCTTCAAATGAATAATGTGTACATGGCCATTCAGTCTTCCTCTTGTCCCATTTCATAAGGGACAGATCATTTGCGCTGTGTTTTTCTGCCAGCGGCTGTGTATCTTGTCATGCTAAAGTGTGTTTTAATTTGTCTCAGGGCGAGAAGGGTGAGCCTGGGGTCACCATCGCTGCAGATGGCTCTTTAATGACAGGCATGAGGGGCCCCAGAGGTCCGAAGGGAATCAAGGTACTTGAGCAGATGTCCAGATTGGTGGAGGGAGGTCTAACGGCTGTGAGTGCTGCTGGTGTGTGTAGGTGCTTACTGTGTACTCCTCTCTGTGCAGGGTGACCGTGGCGTTCCAGGAGAGGGAGGGATGATGGTGAGACACAGAGAACACTCTCGTATTTGTCATCGCTCTTATTTTTCTGTTATACACATGCACACAAGTACACATAGAAACACAGACATACAAATTCAAGTACGTGTGCTCACACACACACACACACACACACACACACACACACACACACACACACACACACACACACACACACAATAAAAGTAAACAATGATATTTTACAGGGACCCGTTGGACCACCTGGGCCGAAGGGCGAGTTTGGGATCCCTGGGCGAGCGGTTAGTGGTTTCTGATTCCAGGTCCTATTTGTCAGGACATATTAGCCACTGTGTTGCTCTGAAATGTATTTTGACTTTTTGATTTTCCATTAAAAGGGTCGTCCTGGAATGGTGGGACTGAAAGGAGAAAAGGGGGATTCCATTGGTCTAGCAGTACGTTTTACTCCTCTAAGCTATCGGCATGGTAAACAGTATTTTGTGTGCTACATTATGACTCCTTATTGCATGTTGTTTATTTGTTTGTTTGTTTGTTTGTTTATTTGTATAGGGACCCCCTGGTCCCCCGGGGCCTCCTGGGTTCCCCGGTCGTGTCCTGGGCCTTAACGGAGTAAGTGACATCAATTCTCTTAGTGGCACTCAGAGTCTGCCATTGTTTTCATTCTGATTGCTGTAGTAGACTGATCTGCAACGTGTCTTAAACAATATCCTCTAAATTTTAAAGACAGTCTTTCCAGTCCCTCGTAGACCACACTGCAAAAGACCAGTAAGTTCGCTGACTCGAGTCCTCCCCTCACCTTGGGGGCTTGACGGCTTGGGCTCGGTGGCGCATGTGGTGTCAGTGACCTTCCCTCTGCCTGTACTGCTACCCCCCTTCCCTACCCTCATACCCCCCTTCCCTACCCACCTACCCCCCTTCCCCCACCTCAATGTGGCCGCTCCTTCGGCCAGCTTGTGGGTGTCGCAGTGCCTGTCCACACTACACCACACAGGGTTAGCAAATCTGATTTCAGAGCCTCAGATTAAAGGAACCGCTATGTTTCCTCTAAAAGTGCCTGAGTGTCTGAGTGTGTTTCTCAGGCCAGTCTTCCGTTCATTCAAACGTGCAGAGCATTTCCTCAGGTCTGAGGAACCACTCTTTCTCATGTGGACCTCTGGAATCAGACTGTTGTATCAGGCATGTTGAATGCGGGGACATCCAGAACAGAAACTAAAGGGGGCATTAATGTGGACACCTATCCCCTAACCCAGGACCTGAAGGCTCTCCCACTTGGCATGCTGCATGACATTTATGTGTTGGTGTCTCTGACGATGGGGTTATTTAACACATGTATGTGTGTATGTATGTACATGTCTCTCTATAACAGACCTTATATGGCTGAAATGTCACTAACAAATGATTATACTGGCATAGAGGGACATTTGTATGTGGAGCAATGTTACTGTTTGACATCGAGTACCGTGCCCTAGATCTACCAGGATTGCTTTGATCCTTTCTGTCGGATGATTTACTCACTGCTTTGAAATTGTTTGTTTTTCCCCAGGTTGGCAGTAGCACGGAAGCAGTATTAGGTATGTTCATTTTATATGGTTTTACAAAACCCAATTGTTGTAAACCTGTCAAATGATTACAAAGCCTGCCACCTGTAGGGTACCAACCTGATAGCACTGTTGTACTGGTTGCTTTCTAACAGGGCCAAAAGGAGATAAAGGGGATGTCGGCGTAGCAGGAACTCCTGGGCCTCTAGTACCAGGTACATTACAAAATTCAGCTGCATCCACACTGACAAGCAAACTGCTTTTCCTTCATCTCCATACCCAAATGTGCCCTTCCTCCATAGAGAGGAATATCTATATGTCCCACACACTTTTTTTTTCATGGAAACGTAAGAATGATATAGCCTCTACTCCTCTACCTCCCCTACATTTAGTGCAAGCATGTAATATGTATGGCATGAGTGGGACATTATATTAAATGGACACTTGAGGTTACATATGACACACGTTCTTGTGTTTTAGATTACACGCTCACGAAAGGAATTATGGTGAGTCCTGCCTTCCAGTTTCCCTCTGTCTTATTGTATGCAGAAACATTGTGTGCCATAGTTCTGAACGGTCCGCTGTATGCAGAATACTGATCTGTCTGAGTCTGACCACACAGGGTGAGAAAGGTGACAAGGGTTACACAGGTCAGAAAGGAGACCAGGGTGAGCCTGGTCCTCCTGGGCCTCCTGGACCAGCGGGCAGATCTGGTCTCGTGGTAAGTCCATATTCTCAAGCCTGTTGAAACTGTTTCATGAAGTGACCCATATACTGACCCAGTGAAGCCTCTCACACATACAGATCACAGTGAGAGCTGAGTTGCAAGTGTTTATTCCTAAGACTACTCATACCCTTGTAGGGACCCAAAGGAGATACCATTGTTGGGCCCACAGGTCATCCAGGCGCCCCTGGACGGCCTGGCCAGGGTGGATTTGGGAGGCCAGGTAGACCAGGCCCCCCTGGTCCATCTGGACCACCTGGGACTCCTTCAGGATATGGCTCAGGTACAAACGCCTTCAATGTTATTTTTTTTATCTTGTATGTCGTCTACTGCGTAGATGTTGCCTGCCAAGTCATAAGAATTTCGCTGCGCTGAAGCAATTTGGTGCATGTGACAATAAACACTTTGACTTTGAAATCCTCAGGGAGATTACACTAAATAGAGTTTACACATTTTGTGATGTTTGTGAGTGGGCAGTTTACAGATTACTGACATGTTTTTGGAGTTGAAAATATGAAACCTTGGTTCTGACTCTTTCTCAGCTGTCAGCGTCCCTGGCCCTCCAGGTCCTGCTGGACTTCCAGGGGCCCCTGGCCACGGAGCTGCCGTGAGTCTCACCTCGTGCATTGTCACGTTTGAATACTTTTACCATTGAAAGTGAAGTAAGTGTGAATTAGTTGGTGTGTTTTTTGACGCTGTTCAATGGCTGATCTCAGGTGACGGTGTACAAAACTGGCCAGGCACTGCTAAGAGAGACTCACAGAGCAACTGAGGGTGCCATGGCTTACGTCTCCGACAAGGGCGAGCTTTATATCAGAGCCCAGGGGGGCTGGAGGAAGATACAGGTGTCACTCCATTCTTGTATTCACATACATTCATGTTTACAGCCATTTCAGTAAAACCTGTTCTGAGTTTAAAAAATGTCCAAAACTAAATTTGTTTTACAAGGACAAGCTTGATCCTATTCTTAGTTCACGAGCAGTCTTGTCATTATTTGTTTTCCCTCCTAAGTAGTTGAAGTGGGTACAGCAGAGTAGCCGTTTTATTTTCTATCTCTGAGAGGCTCACTCAGCATGTCTCCTCTCTCCTCAGCTCGGCGAGCTCATCCCCATCCCTACAGACAGCCACACAGCCGCCGCCGTGTCTCACGTGTCTCACGGCCTGAGCAGACCCGGGGACCGCAGCACTCCCAGGCTACACAGCCAGGTAGCACGCTACCGCTAATGCTAAGCTCTCACGCTCAACACAGCATACCTCTCTGCGGGGTTTGATGCTAAGCTCACACGCTCAACACAGCATACCTCTCTTCGGGGTTTGATGCTAAGCTCTCACACTCAACACAGCATACCTCTCTTCGGGGTTTGGATTGGAACTTAGAGTCCAACCCAGCCTGATGCTACTTAACTTCACACACGATGCTTTGAGAAAGTTCTTATGCACACACAAGAATGCAATTTGTTGTGACATTTGGTAATACATTGTATTCTTAATTTTACGAGGCAGAGGGTGACAGAGAGTAAGATTTAAAAAAAAATGGAAAAGAGATGCTGTTCGTAGGCCTGATGTTGTATAGAGGACATTTGAACTTTTCACCCTCAAATGAATTTAGTTTCTTGTCCTGCACTGTATAATTTTTGTGTCTGTGATTTAGGAGCTCACCAGCCACCTGCCAAATCACAATGTTCTCCCACATACGACCTACTCTGCTGCTCCTGGGGTGAGATTTTCCTCCACTGATGTGGCCCTCTTGTTATTCCACACACAATTCACAGATGAGTAGACGTGTGTGTGTGTGTGTGTGTGTGTGTGTGTGTGTGTGTGTGTGTGTGTGTGTGTGTGTGTGTGTGTGTGTGTGTGTGTGTGTGTGTGTGTGTGTGTGTGTGTGTTTGTGCATTCTGGTCATTAATTATTACTTGTTTTGGTCTACCAACACCAATATTATCCAGTAAAACGCAGTATAAACAGTGCTTCAGTCTTTGAGCGGAACCTGTATCAAACTTTAATGTTTTGTTTCAATTTTTCATTGTATAACCAAAATATACAGAGCAGAAGGTTCCTGTTCTGTAACCTGAAGTAATAAAGTATTATTAGTATTCAAGACAGTAGTAATACTATTAGAAGTTTTCCAGACTGCCTTGAGATAATCAGTATTGTTCGTGGTTTTTTACGACCTGGTGGTTTACCTGTTGACCTCCTGACCCAAACACCTGAACCCTCTGGCCCCGTGCAGCTACACCTTGTGGCTCTGAATGCGCCACTCTCGGGAGACATGCGGGGCATCCGCGGGGCGGACTTCCAGTGCTACCAGCAGGCCCGAGCCAGGGGCCTCACCTCCACCTACCGCGCCTTCCTCTCCTCCCATCTGCAGGACCTGGCCACCATCGTCAGGAAGGCAGACCGCACCAACATGCCCGTGGTCAACCTCAAGGTCAGGACAAGCAGATCACACAGATTTCAGAATTTGTTTGTTGGTCTGGGTTGTACATTATGTGTATTATTGCATATAGTATGCAAAACATCGATTATAAGTCGTTGATATGATTTACATTTATGTTAAATAAACTTACGCTGTTGCAAATTGTGGTCCTTATGCTATTATATATGTGGTTGTTGTTGTATCATTTAATTTAGCATTGCCTGTGTATATTATGTTTGCATTTAGCATTGCTTGTCTAGATTATGTTTGCATTAAGCATTGCCTGTGTATACATAATGCTTGCATTTGTCACACAGCTTGTTCCACAACTGATACAGTGATGATTTCTAGTATTTCTCTTCATCTAATTCAAAGCACCCTACCGTCTGTGATTTTCCAGGGCGAGATCTTATTCAACAGCTGGTTGTCCGTGTTCTCTGGAGACGGGGCTGTGTACAATCCACAGATCCCCATCTACTCCTTTGATGGCCGTAATGTCATGACAGATCAGTCTTGGTGAGTAGTGAGCTATGCAAAGTATTTTAAGATCTGAAACTCAAACTGCAGCAGTATCTGATGTATCGGACTTCAGTGCACAAAATGTGGGATTTGCCCTGTTGATTCATTGTCTATGTATTTGGGGGTATATGTGGAAGTACATATAAATTATGTATAGTAAATCCCCTTGTTTTTACATCTGCATTTTCCATCTGTGTGTGTGTGTGTCTTTTAATGTATACGTGTGTGTGTGTGTGTGTCTTTCAATGTATACGTGTGTGTGTGTGTGTCTGTCAATGTGTGTGTTTGTGTCTATGTGTGCATGTCTATGTCTACGCCTGTGCCCTATTTCCTCTGCCCACCGCCCCCTCCCACAGGCCTCAGAAGCTGGTGTGGCACGGGTCCAGTACGGTGGGCATCCGCATGACCACCAACTACTGCGAGGCGTGGCGGGCAGGCGACGTGGCCGTGACGGGCCAGGCCTCGCTGCTCCAGACGGGCAGGCTGCTGGGCCAGCACACCCGCAGCTGCTCCAACCACTTCATCGTGCTCTGCATCGAGAACAGCTACGTTCGCAACCCCCGGCAGAACTGAGGACCCCCCAACCTCCCCCCTCTCTCCCAACCCCCACAACTAAGTCTGGTTATGTCTCTTCCTACTTCCGTGTGTCACCCTCCGTGCCTCCCTCCCTGAATCACTTACTTCTAGAGAGTAGCGTTCTGAGCTGGACCGCAGAGGAGAACATCATCAGTTAGCCTGTCCCGCCCTCCTCCCCAGCTGGCCCTAAATAATGTGTCCTCAGAGGAACATTCCAGAAGAAAAATGGCACTGCTTCCCCCCGTCCCATGATTTTTTTTTCTGAGGAGAAAAAGAGGTGTAAATATGTGTAAATTGCTTCCTGATTCCACACCATTCATCCATAATACACAGTGGCCTGCTGACTGATGGAATGCCAAAGAAGTGATACCTCAGCCAGAAATCAATCCATGCCGCCCTTGCCAGATTCAGCCCACTCATTCACTGTAGTAGGCTCTCATTACAGAGATCAGCTTTCAGAGTACCAGCTCAGCTAAGGCATTTTCCTCTATTCGCCCGAGTATAGTCTAGTGCAACATGAACTGCCTATTAAACCTTATTCCCTGTGTTGGTTTCACCACCCCGCTCAAACATTTACTGTCATAATAACTTGCGAATGCGAACGCATGTCAATATCTTAGAGTAATCAAATGCTTGGAATATTGTTTTTCCAACAAGGGAACCAAGTGTTGCCTAATCAGGTTTGAAGTCATTTAGATGCACTGTATTTTTTACAATTTGTCTTTATTCTACACTTGTGACGGCTTTGTGTCTGTGACTAAGGTCTCTGTTGCAAGCAACACCGCATCATAGTATTTAAATTGAATTCTTCTTGTCTTTATTGTTGTTATTTATATTGTAACAGCACATAGTCGTAAAATCTAGAGACACATTGAGTTGAGATTTTCACTCTCTTAAGCAAACTGACATGGCTCATCCTGTAGTGTTCATGTGGTTCAAACTGTTTCGGTAGAGTATGGGACTCCCTAGTGCTCTTCGTTAGAAATGTCTTCTTAACATTCTAAGAGAACAAAGCATTTGAAAAACCTTGATTTGAAGAGTGAGTCTGTAGCTTCTAGTCAAGAACCGATTGACTTTTACACAAATGCAGTAAATATGAACAGCAAAATAGTATCCACACATTTGACTGGTGCTCATTGAATAAATGTTTTCTTTTTTAAAAACCTGTGTCAGCTGTGTTTGTGTTTGCATATGTTGAATAATTTAAACGGGGCTCAGAAAGATCACAAAACATTCTGAGTAGGATTCAGCCCGTAAAGACTAGCCTCACTCCCACACACCACACGGCACTCTACCTGGTTATGCACATTTGTGCCAGGTTTAAGCCAATTTGACTTACCTGCTGGAGAACTTCTTGGTATAGATTTGCACATAGTAATTCATTAACCTTGTTAAGAGAATATATCTAAGTGACCTTTTTCATGCTATGTCCTTAAAAAAAATGTGTATAAGTACCCAATGACATTAAGGATAACTGACACCCGCTGTAATATATATGTCTTTTATTGTGTAGTCATCTAAAATATATCCTTTTTAGGGGCAACTCATTTCTGTTTCCTTTGTGTGAGTCTGCAGTACCATCTTCTTGGATGGTTCCCTATGTCCTGTCCTGCAGATGTTCATGGCGTAGTGGAGGCTTATCCACATGCCCACACATTCTTCTGAGCAGGACAGCAAAGCAAACTCGGTCCCTAATGAAACCTACAACAGAGCTGAGATCAGTTACTCCAGATAACTTAGCACATATTGCAGATGTTTGATGAGAGAGAAAAAAAAGAGTCAGATACCAACTTCACACCAAGCACACACTCCAAATGCATTCCCACCTCACACCTATGGATGGAGCAGTGAGGTGCCACAGACCCCTTAGGGCGTCTCTGGATTTCCGAATAGTGAGACTATTAAATCTGAGTTTGAGCACTTTATCTGCAATATTGTTCAATATCAACAATATGTACTAAAGTGAGATCTTCATAAACTCTGCTAAGATACCTTTGATTATGGAGACAGTAAACAGTAACCATGACAACTCTCTGACTATATCTTCAGATCTTCACCCCTGAAGAATGTTCTTTCCCCTGAGGATGTGTACAACTCAGCATCTGACATCTCCCTGGCCTCTTTAAATGGGGATTATTTTAGGCTTGGTGACACAAGATTCAAAAGAGGGCAGTACATTACCCCAGCTGAAGAGGAGAGGGTAAACATGTCAAAGGGATGGAAGTACTTTTCAAACCATTGTATTCATACAACCTTTTTGTACAGAGATTAAACTGTGGAATTGAACGGAAAAATTTCCATTCCATCTAAACGGAAATGTTTTTTTTTTTTTTTTTTTTAAAGGGTCAGGACCTGTTTGCTATTGCCAGTTACTATTGTTCACAAACAAATATATGCTCTATTCCCAAAATGCTCATTTAAAATAATTTAAATCCTCCATATGGTTTTACTTAATTATCTGCACTCAACAGTCAACAGGTCCATGCAACCCTCTTATGCCGGATACAGATTGCTATGACAACAATCCAAAAAAAGGAAGGGGGACCTTAACGAGATTACTGGATATTTGCATAAATGCATTAAATGTTTTGGTGTTTTATCTCCTTTATGTGCTGACAAGCAGCACTGCATGTGCCAGAGCTCAAACAGGAACACACAGAATGTCCACGTGTTGGGCTGTTGGTCAAAATAAAGATTACTTACAGTATACTGTATATATATATATACATATATATATTTATATATACCAATATTTTCATGCAGATGAGTTTTCAATCATTCATTCGCTGGTGGAGAGTTTACTGGTGTGGTACTATCGTGTGTCTACAAGCAGATTGTTTTGGTTGGAAATAACTCTTCTGATCAAAACACAATCACGAAATGAGACAGAGAATCCCATAATTCCCGCTCCTTCTCTGTTCTTAGCTGCGCGGAGATGTTGAGGTTCAATCACAGGTTGGTGAGCTGTGGTGAACAGGACCGTCACTAGCTCTTCTGTTCCTGTTGTGTCCCTCCCCTTTCTTAGGACAATCAAAACCCCTGGATCTTCAATAGCTCTGGTGGCCTCAGACATTTTTGTGGACTTCAGGCAGCCCAAGAATCTCCTGGCTAGCCATCATCACTTGCCTGGTGGAAAATCTCTCCAGTGTTCATTATTTGATTGTGTTTAATCCTGTGTGTGAAAGAGCGCAAGTGGGAGTCTGTTGGTTCATTGAACTTATCTCTGTCTCCTCCAAACGCTTTTCTCTCATGACTGTATTTAACATGCTAAATGCTCAGACCAGTTTCAGGTTGACTTTGTTACTGGCACCTGTCTCTTGTTAGACCTTGTTATTTAAATACATCCTTAAGTCTTCACTAAGTGTTTTATTGTCATACCATATGTGCTTCCCTTCCCTTTGAGTTTGTTTGCTCGAGCATTTTTGGCCTGCCCCATTTATGCCAATGTTACAGGTCTTCATCATTAGAAGATGTTTTATGACATCTAATTGAACACAGGGGTCAGAGTAGAGTCACTCAGTAGACCAGGAGGAGATGCAATGACCACAAACGGGCCATTGCTGTACTGTAGAGTTCAAATTTACAACATGGCGTCAACAGCAAAACACATTTATTTTTTTATTGATTCATAATTGATGCGCTATGGACATATTTGAGTCTGTAAGATCTGACCACAATTTCAGACAGAAGAAAGCAGTGTCCTCTTTTCCAAGGAAATATCTTCAACACAGACATCTGAATGTAGCAGCTCTACGTATTCAAGGCAGCAAATATAAGACAGAATGTGAGCATTCCTTCCTATTTAATTAGGTCTGTGAAGAATTGCTTCAAAGAGACCACCATTTATTATATTGTTGTTTCCATTTCATTACACATCATAGTCACAAAAATGTTTTCCCTCAATCAGTGAATTACAATTTTGTTAAGGTTGCAACATATATATGAAACAGACAAGTATGAAAATCTACAAGTTGCAGCATGCAATGTTCCCAGAGTTCTGTGTGTGTGTTTATGTTTATGTTATTGTTCTATTCTGTGCTTAATGTTCCATTTAGAGTATTTTAATGTCAGCGATTTTGTGTGTTAGCGTCTGTGCCACCCCTGCCTTGTAACCTGTATCTGCGTATAAGGTCCCTGAGCCTTTCCCCTGTTCTGCATCAGACTGAAACTTGGACTCTTGTGATTTAATCAGTGGAGCAGAGACAAAGGAAAAGCCTGACTTTTGGGGGTTTTGCTACAGTATTTCGCAATTCAATTCATTCTCAGTCTGTTATGTGTGGAATAACGTAGCCAGTCGGCAATAAAGATTTCTCAATTTTGCTTATTCCATCATGGGGCTTTGCCCATATCTTTTATTGGTCTGTGAGCTGCATTTTCTCACACTGGAATACTTTATCCTATCTCCAATTAACATTTAACCACTGCAGCATATCACATGATCTTCACTTAGAATGAGTCAGTACGTTCATCTTTTTGCAATTTGTCTACAGTTTAGGGTCGTGTAATTAAATGTGTTATCATTCAGAATGTGTATTTTACATTTGCACTCTGAGATTCTATTGAATGAAGAGTGCGTTACAAATAAAATGTATTATTATTATTATTATTATTATTATTATTTGTGCCGTTTCATAGCAAAGAGTTTCCCTTATTTGCTCCACTACTCTACTTTGTCGGGTTCCTTTTTAATGGTTTACTGCAGTGCACACTCTACAGCACAGGCACAGAAATGAACCCCTGGAATAGAGACCAAACAATAGGCTCTAATCAATCTTTGACGTCCCCTGAAGAATGGGCAAAAGGATGGGTGGAGTGCCGCCTCGGGATCTGTGCCAGTGCAGGCTGCTGCTCCAGGGGGCTGTTGCTGCTCCTTCGCCATTCTAAGAACACGAAGACTAACCTTTGGTTCTGCCATCAAATTAGACCCTATCAAAGAAGTAGCACAAAATGGAACAGGAATGAAAAGTTTGGATGGGCATTTAATCTAAAATGAAAGAATGGCCTAATTAGTAACAATTATAGGATTATTAGTATATGTACACCTAGGCATATGGATGTGCGTGTGTGTGTGTGTGTGTGTGTGTGTGTGTGTAATTTTATTTCATTGGGCATATAGATCACCCTATACCCTATCTTACCAACGACATCATGGGGCAAGCATTCTCTTCCACTCGCATTAAGGAGTTGGGTACAGGGATAGGAGGGGGCGGGTAGGGGGTGTTCAGTCTGGGCAGGGTGTTTTCGCAGTGTTGACCAATCAGGTCCAGGTTTTTTTCCTAAGCAATGACCAGAGAAGTTGAGTGTGAAACGGCGTTCTGGCCAGTTAGTTGAGTGTTATTACGAGTCACAATGGATGCCATACCTTGTTGTTTAGTGTTATTTGCGCTACTTTTTGTCACGGGAATGCAAGAAGCTCATGGTAAGTGTTTCTGGACAGCTTGTAATTGTATTTGTATGCGGCGTATGTGAATTTCCAAGTTTAATTTACGCACATGCTTTTAGCATAAACAGGCTGCTTAGAAGCGGTATTCAAAGATGGCGCAGGTCAGGGGGAGCCGTGCCGTCAGGAATGTGTATTGTTAAGCGAAAACCCTGGCTAGATAACTGGATCACATTGAGGAAAGAGAAAAGTCAATGGTTTGTACGGAGCCGTGTGCAGCTGAATTCGTTTGTGCTGGAGCAAGCAAAATATTGCTGCCAATCATTCGTAACCCTGTCTTTGATTTACATCCTGACGGCGAAACACGTTAACCATCCTGTTGTCTTACAGTAGTTTAAGAAATAGCCCAATGTCTGAAAAGGTTGTAATTCTTTTGAGCTGACAGGTCGGATGGGCCAAATCACTTGCCGGCACCGTTCCTCATTTTCTGTTGTAAGTAGCCCAGAAGGCTACCGTGCAGAAAAATGAGTGCCAAAAATACTGAACCTTTGCTCACCCTACAGCATGTGCTTCTATTTTGCTCTTGGTGCTGTAATATGTGGGACGCATGTGGATTTAACTGCATCCTATTTGCTCTATCACGGAACCAAACTGGAGCAAACAGTGGAGGAGGAAACGTGGTGTTCGTTTCCTGCCACATAACCTGTTAAGGCAATCCGCTACTTTGTGACAAGTTCTTGTTAACCCGTGCAATTGCTTAGCCTTCTCTGAGTTTTCACACCACACGGGCTTTTATAGCATTTATTAATCTAAACTACACAAAGAAACAACAATAAACAATCAATGTTCTACTTGTTGTTTGTTCATGCTTGAGCTCGGATTTAAACTCCTGCACCAGTTTAGTATTTCGGACACGGACTCTATGTCCATAGAATGTTTAATTGTGAACGGCGTTGCTATTTCACGTGTGTGGTAGCTTACTATGTGAATACACCGTTGGAATGTTGCTATTAGTAGGCACTCGGAAGATGCAATTAACCGATATCGCTCAGGCGTTCCTCCGCGAAATTAAAATAGGTTATAGCCAAATGTGCCCTGTTTTTTTACGATTAACCTCGACATTGAGATTGTCTGCATAAGCAACTAAGTATTTGGAATGCACATGGTATGCATTTGTTACCAAAAGCAAACAAAAACACAGCTAGGCTACCAAATAACGGGTGGCATTTATTAATCTGCTGTCCTATATGTGGGATGCAATGTTCTCCACAATTCCGCTAACGAGCAGAGAAATACTGCTTATCCACATCGTCCCCACCCCAGAAGCTTTGTCTGCTCTGTCCTCTGCCCAGAAGCCCGTATAGGTTCAGCCTGTTGGTCTACATCGAGGATTTCTGATGGACCGGCAAACAAAGAGGATATGAACGTGTCTAACTAGCTTCGCCTAGTGTGCGCTACTCGTGGTGATTAATGTGAATAACAGTGATCATCATTACATCAAATATGACTGTGAAAGTGTGTATTTGTTTCCATGTGCAGAATGTACCCTACTGTTGTCTACCTGAGCTTGCTGTGAAAAATCCTTAAGTCTCCAGTAATGACTCTGTTACAGTGGTGTAGACAGTGCACTGGAAATCTGCTGCTGTTAAATGTAGTTCGATGGTTGGTAAAGTGAACATTGTGTGATGGTACAGCAGTTCATGCTTTCTGTTAATGGCAGTAATGTTCAGAGCGTACCTGACAAACATAAGTCTGAAAAATATGTGTTACGTGCCACCATGAAGACATATAGGTCACTCTCATTCATGCAGCTTCATTTAGAAACACACGTTCCTCTTTTTAAAAGTCATTGTGTTCTGGCTTTCTAATGTGAAGTTGTGGTGTTCTTTTTACTGAAGCTGGTTTCTGTCCTCGCTGAAGTGTTTGAAATCTCACCTGTTTCACACCACAGGAGTGAGATCGAACAACCAACTTCCGATTCACAGTGACTGCAACAGTGCAAATATGTACAAGAAGAGATTTTAGAACATCTGAGCCTAGCAAAATTAAACAAGCAAAACAAATACCAATACACACTGTATGGATAAATGTATGGTCTGTAACATTTAACAGATATAAAGTCTCTTCGCTCTATGTACATGGCACAAGGAATTGCTGAAGGGACTTGCTGGTCTCCCCAGAAAAGTGGCTCAGGGAATTTTCTGACTGATTTTGTTTGTTTTGTTCCGTTTTTTAAAAAAAATGTTATAGTATGTTTATTTTGTTTATGCATACTTACTTGACTAGAATCATTTATTGTTGTAATTCAGTCAAGAAATCTGTCTGTTACGTTTCTTACGGAATAGACACTACAATATAGGTAGATCTAACTTTCATCTTTCACTATTTTGAGTGTGACAGAATCCCCCATCATCTTTATCAGTGTTGAGAACCTGTTCTTTATGGCTGTCAGTCTATTTGCATGGTGATGGGGCCACATTGGCTGCCCTCTCAATGCTCTGTCCCACCCAAACCTTCTCTCAGTTTAAGCTGTAAATATTTCATCGCTGTAATCACCTATTATTTATTCATGACAATGTTACCATTTAATCATTGCGTCTGTGGTGCCAACAGTGTCTTAAATTCCACTCCAGAATGAACCATCATGAACTGGTGTTTTGATGTGGGGAGGCATGTTTTCAGTTAGTGTCGGAATAGGCCTGCAGAGTTTTTTTTTTTTGCAGCTATGCAAAGGCCACACGTTCATGTCCCAGCAAACCATGGCAGTGTGGGTAAACTTGTTACTGGCCTGCTCTGTGTGCTTGCTTTTTTTTTTGGTCAGTTGTTTGGCTGCCATGCATGATCTCTTTTTCCAGTTGTTTTTTTCCCTGTTTTTCAGCATTGCAGCAAAATTGAGTGGAATTGACTTGATTAAATCATGGCCGTTGGTCAGAGATATGGTATTTAGCTCTACGTGATTTCAGCCTTGCCCAGTAGCAGTTCTTAAAATGAGTCAGTGCTCTAGGATCGTTCAGATGAATGTGTGATTGGAATATCTGGCTTAACTATTAAATTACAGAAGTGCAGTTGTGGTTCAGCAAACAGCACAAGAAAGCAGATATCCCAACTCTGACTGGTCAGTAGATATGTATGTCCAAAGAATTTCAAGAGACAGTCCTTGTGTGATGTGCAGTTCATTCGTCCAATGTCGATGGGGACCACCTGTCTAGTTCTGGTTAAGCTGGCGTAGCAGAGTCTCGTTTGGGCCTCTGAGTGGGCATCTTCTGGATACCTCAGAGTTTGGGCCTCTCTGAGTGGGCATCTTCTGGATACCCCAGAGGCCTGATGAGGGATTCATTAGCGACCACCTTAGGTACAGCAGCCTGCTCAAAAGCTGCACCTTGCACTTTTCTTTTCTAGCATGGCCTTTCTCGCAGTTATTTATAGCCTAACATATCGTGCACGTTCATTTATAGCATGCAGTAAGGCAAACACGGCAAGTCTTGCCACAATTCTCCAGCATGTCCAAACTTAACTCTTCCCTTGAAATGCGCACGGCAACAGAAGCTATGTCATTGTTAAACTGTTCACATCACCAGTTGCAAAGTTGCACGACTGCAGTGAAGGTCTGCCGTTCATATTTATACCTGAGCTGCATGAATGGAGTCGTGATTCCTGTGTCAGGACGTAGCCACAATGTGTATGACTTGTTTTGGATTCACAGATCAGACTGCGGAAGGCGCCCCAGACTTGGCTGCCTGAGATGTTTGTGAGTGTGTGTCCTTTCCAGATGGTTAGTGTGTATGAGTGTGTGCTGCTGCTTTATGTTTGAGTGTGTGTGTGTGTGTGTGTGTGTGTGTGTGTGTGTGTGATAGAGAGAGGGAGAGAGTGTGTTTGTGTATTTAATTGTCAGGGCAAGTATGACAAGCATTTAAGAAATTGGCCTATTTCAGTCTTAATCAGGTTGAAAGAATGTTTTGTGCTAATTGTGCGTGTGACTTGTGATGTTTCATGTGTTTTTTTTAACGTAACTCCACTCTCAGGACGACCGCTCAGTGGAATGGAATGAGCTCAGACAGTGTTTGCCCAGCAAAAAATGTCGATCACGCCTAGGCTGGCTCCCGCTCGCTCTCACACGGTCACGCCGTTCGCCGCCAGTCACAATTTCCTGTCCACACAAAATACTTCAGCCCGTCACTATTTACTCTCTGGTGTTCCGTGAGATGCTTCGAGGGATTTTAGTTTTATTCGATGCGGCCACATGTACACACTACCGTAGCCAACGGTATGTTGTAGATGTGTCCGCCCTGTGAAGCCCCCTACTGTGCTGTGAATGTGTCACAGATGAGTCTTGTGTGTCCCGCCATAAATGACTGGATAAAAGGTCACCCTGCTCTTAAGACATCGTGGATAAGGTATCACGGATGGTGCTACATCACTGCCTCAGTTGGGCGCGGTTAAAAGCCAATTTTTTTATATACTGTGATCGAGTGGAGTGTGTAGCAGCTGTTGCATCACATGATATTGAGAAGAGAAAGGTTGGAAAAGACTGTTCTGCTTCGATTTCTATGGTGCGTTTTCAAATCATGCTTCTGGTCAGTGGACATGCTTTTTGTGGCCCATAGACTATACATGTGCACATTTATGTTCATATCTCTGTTATATCATATATATATGATATATATGATATATATATATATATATATATATATATATATATATTGGGGGGGGGGGGCATGGTTGTTTGTGAGTGCACGTGTGTGTGATTAATGTGATTTGTGGCTTGAGCTGAAGGTACGAGCTGCAAATCAGCGGGCTACCGTGATTTCTGGTTGCCAGGCGACAGGGGTAATTGATTCATTTTTTCAGGGGTTGCGGCGAGTGAAAGGAGGTGTGTCTCCACCCCCCCTCGGCTCCTCTCTGCCTCACTGGCTCATTCCTTTCTCTCCTCTCTGCCCCCGCCCTCATCTTTTCTCTCTCTCTCTCTCTCTCTCTCTCTCTCTCTCTCTCTCTCTCTCTCTCTCTCTCTCTCTCTCTCTCTCTCTCTCTCTCTCTCTCTCTCTCTCTCACACACACGCGGCTGCTGGGCCTTTGTGTCTCGCTTGCGAAAGTATACAGAGGGTCTTCAGGAGCCGGAGTTGCACTACCTTGTGCCATGATATCATGACACAACTCCTGTGCCCATGCTCATTACTAGTTGGTTTGAATCGCCTTGTGAATCCCCCAAGCTGTAACTTCATAAAACATAGCCTTGAGTTGTCTTTGTGTGTGTTAGATTAGATTTAAACGCACCTTTTTAAGCCAAGCTGCATATTGACTGAGCGTTGTTTTGATTGATTTTGAAGGCTGAGGATTTGAGTGTTGAAGTGTCTCAAAATGACTCAGCCCTTTCCTTATTACTGTTAGAAATTACAGTATATCCTTTGAGTGGACCTTCATGATCAAGCAGCTGTTGTGACCACCAAAACGTGGTCAGCATAATCTCCAAAATGGTAACAAAGGAAAGGTCCCCACACTGGTATTACTCAGACACTTGGGATCAGAAAGCAAATTGAGGTGTGAGTGCCTGCAACTACAATCATACCTGCAATCATAGTATGGGAATGGGTGTAGGCCATTGAGAGCCATCTCAGGCAGCGGGTCAGAGAAACCTGATTATCATACAGAACAACAAAAGGTTGCCAGACCTGTTGGCATTAAAAGCCTAGCTCATATACATTAAAAGCCTAGGAGGTATTTTAAACAGTATATATGGCTAGAGTTGGAGATTGTTGCTTGATGTTTCAGAACTGCACCGCTGAATCCGGAGTATGTAACCCCTGCTTCGGTACTGCACTTTACTGGAATGAATACAGATTGCTGCATCAACCATTTAAGAAACACCCTTTTTCTTACATTACCCATTCACTCTATGAAGTCTTGTCAAGGACTCCACTATCTTTTCTCTAACAAAAACTTTTATCGGAGCTAAAAGAAAATGTCCATGTTCCATCCGTTTGTTAGAATCTGTCCCCATGTTCACAAAACATCTTAGGGCTAAAAGTAGGTCCTAACTTGCCGATTTAGGTGAAACTCCTATAAATAATGGGTGTGTGAGTCCTAACTTTGTGAATTACTCTTAGTCAAAAAAAGTCCCAAAGTCCCTTAGCGCTAAAAGTAGCAGCTAAGTCAGGGAGAACTAAAGTCAAGAGGACTCCTAACTCACTAAGACCAACTCCCAAATGAACAAAAAAAAAGCAGAATTACAGTAAAAAGACTATTTAGTTATATCGGTCTTTGTTCACCAGCACAGGCCTGTTACATCAACCAGTCACCAAGGTGTTTGAAAGCAAGCTCTGCATGAGACTTGACGTCTGCCATAGCAACGGAGTCTCTCTCTTAGCTTAGGAGTTCTTGCTTTTCTTTGGTTGGTCTCAGCAGCTCTGTGTATTTTAGGAAGAACAGATTAAGGAGAAAACGTTTAGTGCAATTTAGGAGCACTCTTAATGGTAAGATAAATGCTTTGTGAATACAGGCCTTGATGTAAGTCATTATTAAACTCTTCAGGTGAATGGCCATGTGGAGGGAATGGGGAAGGACTCCTGTTTGCCACTCATTTCCTGTTGATATTTCTTCTCACCGAGCACATATCTTGAAAGAAAGGAAATTCTAATATTTTGTGGGTATTTTTTCACAGGCTGTCTTTGCCAGTGGTATGCTCTGCATTCTTGTGTTAGCGCTGGAAGGCCGAGGGGCTGTGCTTGTCCTCGTGTCACTCGGGAGAAGGTGGCACTGGCTTCTCTCTACTTAAAGGAAATGGCAGTAGCCCCAGTGAAGTGGAGAAATATTAGCCAGGGATTGTTATGTATGTGATTGGCATCTTATGTGTTCTACGTATAGCACCCCCTGTATGGTTACTACGCACATGCGCATTGATATGTAATCAGATTCACCTGCCTAAGGAGTTCAGTAAAGAGAGCGACACGCTCAAGTTAACACACAAACTTTGTTGTGTCTGTGCTGGCATGTGAAAGGTTGAGTGTGTGTGTGTGTGTGTGTGTGTGTGTGTGTGTGTGTGTGTGTGTGTGTGTGTGTGTGTGTGTGTGTGTGTGTGTGTGTGTGTGTGTGTGTGTGTGTGTGTGTGTGTGTGTGTGTGTGTGTGTGTGATAGGGACATACACAACAGGGATACATCCAGAAAATGAAGCCAGGGTTCCATGAGAGGTGACAGTATAAGGGATAGGCAGGATGAAATTACAGCTTCACTGTGGCTAAATTGCTACTCAGTCTGCCAACTCCAAATGGCATTTAGTTTCATGATTAGTAGGTGTTAATTATGTTCTACAGGTAGTCAGTGCAATTGTACTTTGTTTTAGTTATGTTTTGAATACTTAATGCACTCCCTCTCTTGCAAGACAAAATACTGCTGTCATTACATTTACATTTAGTCATTTAGCAGACGCTTTTATCCAAAGCGACTTACATATGTGCGACTTACAATGTATACACTACAGATGAGAGTGTGCTCTGACTGCCATGCCTTCGAGCCTGGCTCTTTGGCATTGCGGTCAGAGTGCAGGTTTGGTACCCTGTAGACCCGTGTTCAAGGCCGGGTGGGGTGATTGCTCTCTCCCTTCGCTCCAAATGGTGTCGGAAGTTTGATGGTTTGCCGTGAGGTCACCGAAGGCGTGCCAAGTATGTAAACCGTATGAGGGACCCCCAGGTGGGTTGACCCCTGTGTGAGGGACCCCATAGATGGGTGAAGCACTAGTGTGTGAAGCGCCCTTGGATCGGAGAAGTACAGTTGGAGGTTGCGTGAGGGATGCCTGTGTGCCGAAGGGGAGGGCGGTGTGATCGTGCCATCACTACAGATGAGTATGTGCTCTGACTGCCATGCCATCGAGCTTGGCTCTTTGGCATTTGCGGTCAGAGTGCAGGTTTGGTAGACCCGGGTACAGTTATCATTAGGTATCTTATGCCTATCCTGTTAACTGGGTTATAAACCCTACATTGTCTTTGTATTGCAATTTACGATTTGATGCTGACAGAAAGATCATAACTCCGCAACTCATTGATGACACGAAACCTGGGCTGCAGTCGCATCGTCCGTCCCATAGTCCGTCCCATCGTCTTTTCCTGACCACTTTTCCTTGGCCTTAGTTTTCCATTTCCCTCTTCTGTTTCCTGTTCCTCTGTTCTGCACATACAGAATGGGAACGTTCTCTTCCATTCAGGGCGCAGTTTAATAACATCTCTGTGGTTTTACTCCAGTGCTGCAGAGGTTATGTCTAGACACTCTAAACTCCCACATTGGCTGACATGAGATCTGTGGTGTCTGTGTGAGTGCCTGGGTGAGCCTGTGGTTGTGGTTGTCTTGTCTGTTGAGTCAGGGCTAGACATGGGAAGTTTTGGCTCTGCTGCGAGCGAGGCTCACCAGCAGCTTGGCCTCCTCCCCTGGAGAGACGGGCAGGCTGCCTGAACGGAGTCGGTCTTCTCAGGTCGCTGGCTCCACGTTAATTTCCAAGGGATGTGACGTCTCTTATCTTAACCAAGGGATGTGACGTCTCTATCTTAACCAGCTAAACCTTTTATCAGGCTTTATCAGACACCTGCTTAGCTGAATAGGGCAGAGATTAGAAGTCAATGTCAGTAATGAAGTGTGAAAACTTGAATCTATTTAGAGATAAACTTCTTCACAAGTGCCTTCTGTTTAAACATTGTGAGCGCTTCAAATGCGCTTTATTGGCTTGACCAAAAAACTCACTTTGTATTGCCAAGGCATTTCCAATTATACTGATAGTTGGTTTCTATAAGGCAAAAAAACATTAGAAAATCAGAACATCATATGTAGTGCAACGGTAGTGTGTGTGTTCGTGTTCATGTGTTTCTTCATGTGCTTCACTGAGGGCTTCTCTATGGCAAGCATCTACATATCTTGCTGTGATCTGTTCCTCAACTAAAAGTATTCTTAGAATTTGATTGGTGCACATGCTTTCTTCTCTGGGCAGCCAGGCTTGCCTCTGCATGCCCTTTTCAACAGCCAGGCTATGGTTGCTTAGTCTGTATCTGGTGAAGGTTTTCCTCTGCTTGATATTAGTCACTGTGAATACCCTGTATACTTCAGTCAACTGTTAATTATTTCACTGTAATAAACTCTAGAATAAATTAAACCTTTTTTTATTTATATATATATATATATGTAATCACTAGTATTTTGTCGTTGTATGATTACAATGCATCTGTATTAGGCAAGTTGATAAATGATTATAATAACTATTAGTGATCTGAGCTACTGATGACTGATGTCATGTGGTCGTCTCGGGTGCCAAGCAGGTCTCTCATTTCTCCCAGTTTAGTGCTACTGGTGCTGCTGGGTTCTCTCAGCACTGCAGCACAACTAGGCTGTTCTGGCCTGTGAGTACTCATCGCTCTCTCTCTCTCTCTCTCTCTCTCTCTCTCTCTCTCTCAGGCTTGCAGTGTTATTGCCAGCGATGTGTGAACAGCACATGCCACACCGACGGTATGTGCTTCGCCTCCCTCATCAGGCACAGCAGCGGGCGCATTGTGGCCAGCGGCGCCATGTGTCTGCAGGAGGCGGAGCTTATCCCAAGGGACCGCCCCTTCCTGTGTGCCCCATCCACCAAGGAGGGCAACAGTGTGCACCCTTTCTGCTGCAGCAGCGACATGTGCAATAAAGACCCCGAGGGCTATATAGCCTTTCCAGGTAAGCCTGCCATGAAAAACACTGTTTTTGTGCCATTGCTGTCCTTGCCGTTAGGTTTGTTTGTTTTAGTTTTTTGGTAAAAACCACAGCAACTCAATCTAAGACAGTGAAAACCTGAGGCGAGGGCCAGAGTTTCAAACTTTTTGTGGGTAGAAAATGGATGAGAAACTTCACAAGGACAACTGCATTCCTACGTGGCTACTTCTTTAGAGGCTACCAAACCTTCTTGGGCAGTTTAAAACTGATAGCTGATAAAAATAGATAGCTACAGATAAAGCGGCATACAATGGGCACCCCTGGTCCATTTGTGTTGTTGTGACTGGCTAAGCAAGTAACAGATGACCTAATTTCAAAAAGTTAAAGATGACACATTTCATTAATATTTAAAGCAAGATCATTTTTATTTTCATCTTTTACAGTTTCAGTATAATAAAAAAGGAAATGGGCCCAAAGCAAAGGTTTGGGCACCCTGCAGGGTCAGTCCCTGGTAGCACCCCCTTTGGCAAGTATCACAGCTTGTAAACGCTTTTTTTAGCCAGCTAAGAGTCTTTCAATTCTTGTTTGGGGGATTTTTGCCCATTCGTCCTCGCATCAGGCTTGTTTAGACGTTCCTTTGCAAACTTCTGATGCTGAATTTTTTGGTGAGCCCGCAAAAGATGTTTTCTTCTGATGACACTTCCATGAAGGTCATATTTGTGCAGGCTACACAGTAGAACAGTGCACCATTACTCCAGAGTCTGCTAATTCTGCCTGAAGGCATTTTGCGGTCAAATTGGGGTGACCTTTTTAGCAATCCCACGAGCTCTGAAAGTTTTCTTGGTCTTGCGGACCTCAACTTGACTCAACCTCTTCCTGTTAACTGCAATTTCTTAATTACATTACGCACTGAGGAAACGGCTACCTAAAAACGCGTCGCTATCTATCTCCTGCTTTGTGGGCATCAATTACTTTACTTTTCAGAGTGCTAGGCAGCTGCCTGAAGGAGTCCATGGCTGCTGATTGTTTGGAGAAGGTTTGAGGAGTTTATAAAGCTTTGAAATTTGCATCACCTGGCCTTTCCTAATGATGATTGTTTAGAAGTCATAGCTGTAAAGTAATAATAATAATAATAATAATGTTTCATTAGGGTGAACCTCTAATGGGTGGGTAGAGGTTTCTCTGTGTTATGTAGTGGGATCAGGGATTGAAATCTAAAGCAATGTAATTGTTACCTCTCATATGTCGGAAAACACCTACTGTAACCTCAATCCATTCATTCATACTCTGTAGGCCTGTAAGGTGTTGCTGTGCTTTTCTTGATGTCCGTTTGTTCTATGGTTATCAACATACTGTGTAAGCTATCTTTGTGTTCATTTCTTATTGTAAGCGGGTAGAGCTATTTCAGATGTTTGATAGTTAGAGAAATTAGGCTGTGGTGGTCTGAGTCCAGGGCAGGCTGTTAGATTAGCGACGATACATTTGGCACTTCGGCCAGCACCACCAACAGCAGCAGCTGGGTTGCAGGATGGGAGTTTCATGGTGAGCGCCTCAATGGTGACATAGTAATTGTCGGCTTTGCAGTTTTCTGGAGTGTGTGTGTGTGTGTGTGTGTGTGTGTCCATGCGGCTAGGTGCGCACTAGTGTGCACATGTGGTGGGGGTGTCATGAACTGGGATTCATTTGAATTGGGAACGAGTGTGGACATGTGGCCACAATAAGCTTACTTTTACTTTATTTCACAGCAGATGTGACACCGATTCAACAGGAAAACGTGCAAGGTCATAATTATGTGTTAAAACAAGATGATGGAGTATTTTTTTAAGTGGTCTTTGTTCATGTCCATGATTAAAAAGACATCTTAAGCATAGCTTGGCAAATTAAATCTAGGCCTACATGAGGAAGCACCCCATACACGCCCATGTTACCTTGGGAGAATGGGATGTTTAATGTTGAGGCTGCCTGGTGTCTGTCCTCTTAGCATAACAGATTAGTCATTAGTGCAGGTGTCTGTGATGTTAAGCGATACTTAAAGTAATCCACAGAGAAGCTGGTACCTCCTGTTATCTGCAAACTTACAGCTGGGTAATAGTTAGCCATAAGTCAAATACAAAGCATTTGCGCCAGCCATGTTGTTGAATCGTGGCAGTTTCCGAAGTATTAACCCATTCATTTCAGTGTGAAATGTGCTTACCAAGTGGAGAACGTTCTTCATCAATGTCAAAATTTCTCATCTGCCTCACTTAGCAAGTTGGAAAGGTGTTTTTTTTATAAATTCCACAAGCATACTTTTGTGCTGACAAAATAAAGTTTATCCTGGTCTAGAACCTTCCACATGCAGTATTTAAACTTCAATCCAAATAAATGTAACAACATCAGTCTCATTAAACCATGTAGTCAAGTGTTAAAGGTGCTTTGATTATAATCTATTACACTTTTCATTGAATTCATCAAAATTATCCTCATGGACCTCTTGCTTTCCATCCAGCAAAAAAAACCTCAATGTCCCAGAATTTCATCTGTCGGACAATTCCACATCAGTTACTGGTAGTCTGCTTAACTCTTTTGTCTAGAGTTACTGAATGAGATGGCTATGTAACCAGCCAACTGTGAAATCATTTTAGTAATCTGCTCAGTTAAAGCTCAGATTTGAAATGGAACTGATGTGATATATTTCTGTCCACTGCTGGTGCTGGTAATAAGGGGCCTTGTCATGATAAACAATGGGATGTTTAATGTTCATTTAGAGAAACTCTTCAAGCTATGTATCATGTTCATGATGTTAACGACAAAATCATTTTGATGCCTTAATATGTTTTCATATTCTCACTCTTTGAAATGTTTTCTTTTTTTAATAAATACCTTTGAAATGCATAATTATGGTGCTTTTGCTACTAGGAAGATAAAATAGTATTAAGTGTATGAACTTTAGATGAAAAATACCGGGATATAATATTAATACCGTCCATACAATTGGAAAAAAAATGTTTTAGTCCATATCCCCCACCCCTAGTGTCCAAACACAATCCTCTCTCTCTGTCATTGGGAAACAAAGAGAGTGGCTCAGACCGATCCATACTCTATGGAGCACAGAAGGGAGGAGTCATTTCACGGGCGGTTGAGCTCAAATATCAACAGTTTTTGTGTTTTATAACGCCAGCAAACAACATGTCTGAGCTTAGCCTTGCAGCGCAGCCTGCTCTGATCCCCACAAAACTTTATACTCACAGTTATACTCACAGTTTTACTCTCTCTCTTTCTCTCTCTGTCACTTTCTCTTTCTCCTTCTCTCTCTGTCTGTCTCTCTCACTTTCTCTTTCTCTCTCTGTCTCTCTCTCTTTCTCTCTCTTTCTCTTTCTCTGTGTTTGTCTCTCAGACCCCACTCCCAGGAGTCCGGTCCTGGGCCCCGTGGCCCTGGCGGCGGTGATCGCGGGGCCCGTCTGTGTGCTGTGCTTCGTGCTGGTGCTGGTGTTCTACGTGTGCCACACCCGCTCGGTCCTCCACCACCGGGTGCCCAGCGAGGAGGACCCCTCCATGGACCACCCGTTCCTGGCCGACGGCACCACCCTCAGGGACCTCATCTACGACATGACCACTTCAGGCTCTGGCTCGGGTAGGACTGAGATCATGGCTGTCCGTCATCTCTGATGTGATGGTGTTTTGATGGAGGAAGACTCCATGTGTAATGAACCCCCAAAGTCGGCTGCATGGTCACCAAAGCAGAGGAAAAATTTGATCTCGAATCCAATCTTCGTACCACATTATCACACCAATACAATAATAGCATTGCCATACACCTTAGGGGGTTTTCCTTCAGTGTAATACACTAACAAATAAGATTACATAAAAAAAAAAAACACTGAAATAAGTGAAAGTGAAATCTTCTGTAGTTTGCTTTGCGCTAGTGTGAGCTACTAGGCTATTTACCGTATTCATACAGTATAATGCATTTGGAGGGTTATGGAGTGTAATTTGTGTCAGAATTTACATTTGTATGTGTATGTATATAGTGTGTACTACAAAATAGTGTAGAGATTTCTGTAAAATAGTTTGTCTCTTTTCCAAAAGACGTTCCCTTGTGAAAAGGCTTTGTGTTACGATGGGGAGGAGTGTTAACAGCCCCCTCTGCATAGGCATTAGCCCTCCCACTGATATCTGTTGATACTACAATGACAGGGTCATAAATGTCAGATGGTCATTTATTTCTTCATATGAATGGAGTGATTAAGAGCTTTTATGCTTATAGCACACCCAAGACCTTAGAGAATCCTCTTAAGTGACCAAAACAGTTTGTCACTGTGGTTCAGGATATGTTTTTTTCACATACCAGCTCAAGTTAAAAAAAAAAAAAAAAGCAACAAGTAAAAGTACAAATATGATATGCATGCTATTCACATATTATTGTCCCTAAACTAGTACATCATTCAAACAAGTAAATGTGACTTTGGAACCACTGTTTAAATAAAAATAAAAATAAATGTCACATGATGTCAGAACCACAAAAGTGCCTGAATCTAGCCCCAAACCCCTGGGGGTTAAGACACTGACAGAAGGGGAAACGCTCAAAGCTAATCAGCTATTTGTATTAGTTTCTCAAACACTGAGGAGCCATACGGCTTCTAAAATAATTTGGGCGTCTTGTCTTATTTTAACTCTGCTTATTCTGCAATGTTGAAGAGAAGTAGCTGGTATGACACATTAGGGCATTTCAATGCTCCACAGGTCAATGAGGACCAGAGCAACTCTCTATGATATGCTTGCAGTTTTCACAAGGTTAGAACGTTGTGTTGGTTGTTTATTTAAAAAGCTGAATTCCGTGTGAAGCCCCGTGTGAAGCTCCTTTTCGGCGTAGCATCTCCTGATGTGGAGGTCTTGTTGTGTTCTGCAGGCTTGCCGCTGTTGGTGCAGAGGACCATCGCCAGGACCATCATCCTTCAGGAGAGCATCGGGAAGGGCCGCTTCGGGGAGGTGTGGCGCGGTCGGTGGCGGGGGGAGGAGGTGGCTGTCAAGATCTTTTCATCGCGCGAGGAGCGCTCCTGGTTCCGTGAGGCTGAGATCTACCAGACCGTCATGCTTCGCCACGAGAACATTCTAGGATTCATCGCCGCTGACAACAAAGGTGAGACGACAGGATTTTTGGAAGTTGGCACACCCCGAAGGAACTCCTAGGTAGAACTAACTAAGAGTTTAGTTTACTGAATGGGGCTTTTTCCACAAAGCTAGATTTCTGATTATGCCTGATAACTGTGCAGAATGAATTTCATTTCATTTCAAGCCATTTCATACTGAATGGGTGCAGTAATTTTGTGAAATTCAGCTTTATAGTAAGTGCAACATATAGTGTCATGAATTCCCCTGCACTAAATAATGTATTGCATCGATGAAGAAGTGCATCATAATTTTTAATGATTTACTGTGTCGGAGTGAAAAAACTAGGATTAGATAAGGCAGCTGTAGGTTTAGCTGCTGTATCGCAACGGCGTGATTCTCACTTTCTCTCTCTCTCTCTCTCTCTGTGTGGTTTGTTTGTTTGTTTGTTTGTGTGTGCGTGTGTGTGTGCTCTCTCCACAGATAATGGCACTTGGACTCAGCTGTGGCTAGTATCAGATTACCATGAGCACGGTTCACTTTTCGACTACCTGAACAGATACACAGTCACAGTGGAAGGCATGATCAAGCTCTGTCTGTCCACAGCCAGCGGCCTGGCTCATCTCCACATGGAAATAGTGGGCACTCAGGGTGAGCCTCTCTACATATATGGATCCTTGTGTGTGTGTGTGTGAGAGAGAGAGAGTGTGTCTAGGCACTATTTTTTATATAGCACATTTAAAAACAACAGCAGTTCCCCTAAAGTGCTTTCCAGTCCAGAGAGAGATGTAAAAAAAAGACTAGTTTGCATTAAGTTTGTACTCCATAGAGACGCACACACCCAGTCTGTCCTCAAAGGACTGACAATGCCCTTGTGTCTTTTGCTGCTGTCTACCCAGGTAAGCCTGCCATTGCCCACCGTGACCTGAAGTCCAAGAATATCCTGGTGAAGAAGAATGGCACAAGCTGTATCGCCGACCTTGGGCTGGCGGTGCGCCATGACTCTGCCACAGACACCATTGACATCGCGCCCAACCACAGAGTGGGCACCAAAAGGTAGTAAAGTATCAAAATCGAATTATAACACCAAGTTTCTTGCAACAAGTTATAGCACATTATACCAGTGTGTGACAGACGTGGTGCGACCGCACATGATCGGCACACCCCTGCCCCGTATTTGCGACCGCTAGCACACATGGATTTGCACACACACACACACACACACACTTCTACAAAGTTGGAACCATTTATTTAAGTGAATAAGTGGTGCACCAACGGAGTTTCATGAAATAAGGATACATGGATTACCAACTAGTTGGGAGTTCGTGTCCTCGGCTAGCTGATCAGTCCGGCACTAAGAAGTGCCGCTGGAAACGTGGAACATATATTTGGTTCCTAGCTTAATTACATTGCTGATCCCCTAGAATGGCAGTAGGGACACTGGAAATGTGACTATTTATTATCTAGTTATTTCAATGTTGTTTAGCACACAGATATGTTTCAGGGTCTGTCTAGTCATCTGTGTATTGTTTGATTTTTGTGTCTACCAATTTTTAGAAATGGTGCTGGCCACCTGTTATATAGGTTCATTGTTCTGTCTAGTGGGGGAAGTCTCAGGTATGTGCATTTGTGTAGAACTGAACTCCTGAATGTTGACCTCTGCTTAATGAGAGGCTTAGTAGGGGTTCTTATTTAGACTGCTGAATGTTGTCCCTTGCTGATTTAGAGGCTTAGCAGGTTTCTGGATATTTGGAAGAGTTATTAAACAATATAACTTGTAATATAATATGAACCCTCACTCTGTCTCTGAGCTTTTTGGCCAAACCCACATTTTGACGGTAACTCGAGGCTCGGTCCGTCAGACAGTGTAAGGATTTTTTTTCTCATGGAAAGAAAACTTTACTTAAAGTCTCTATCCATAGTGTAATGATTAATTATGAATGCTTATACAATAGTTAGGTCCAGTCGAACAATTTATAAATGTATTAATTTAGTGGGGCAGAGGCATTCCATGAGTTTGGATATTCTGGCACAACCCCCCACTCTGACTTCACCGCTAGTAATCACTCCGCGTTTGATATGGTTTAACCATTGAATCGTACAACGTTAACATTCCATTCATTTAAAGCGAGAGGGCAGAATATCAGGGAGCGACGTCACAACGTTACATTTGACAGTTTTCCAGTGAGGTAAAGGGAACAGATGGAAAATTAAATTGACATGTAACTTTTGACCGTTTTCGTTTCCTTGGCAATGCTTGACCCAGGTTGGAACTAATTTAGGGTGCGGAAAATGAAAAAAAAAAAAAATAGAAATAAACGGAAAATCACAATCTGGTGTCTTGAAACTCATTTAGTCGGAAGTAGAACTGTTGTATAAAAGCAATATGACACTTGTTGGTTACCTGCGACACTCCGGCTTTGTGCCTTCGGCTGAATCAGAGCTTTGGGGATATCTTTTACCAACCCCACAAACACAAGTGTCATATTGCTTAAATAACTTAATTATTCACAGATAAGTCATAAGTCACAAGACTCAGGAACAACATCTTTTTAAAGGGTTATAAATCATTGCTCGTCTTCTGCATTATAGATGTTGGCATTGGATTAAGTGTCGCCCGATGGATGCTATGTTTGCTGAAACCTGAATACATTCTTGCACCAGGCCTCCTGGTATGTTGTCGCCAGGGGTGATCCTCACGTGTGCTGTTTCAGTGCTCACATAGCGCAGTATGGTGTGCTTGATGGAAACAGGAGAGCAGAAGGATGCCGTCTCTCTCTCTCTCTTTGCTCCTGCGGCCCTTGCATGGCTGCCTCTCGGGGGATGAACTGATGGCTTTGAGGGGATTGAAGGAGTGCTGCCTGTCAAAGTCCTTATCATCGAGATCTGGATGGCAGTGCCTGAAATGCCCTAATCAGGAGAGGAGAAGTGAGGACTCTTGCATGAACCCCTCTGTGCATCCCAGGGCCTTGCTCATACACAGTGTGCTTGCAAAAAGTTTGGGCGCCCCTGGTCAACATTTCTGTTACTGTGAGTAGATAAACGAGTAAAAGATGACCTGATTTCCGGAAGGCATAAAATTAAAGATGACACTTATTGGTCACACTTCATTTAGATGGTCCCCTATAGACTATCTACAGATGCTCAGACTATAAACAAACTATCTCTTGAAACTCTGTTAACTACAATTTATGGTTAAGGTTAGGGTAAATGATTGGGTTTGGTTAAGGTGATGTTTGGTGAACAACTAGAAAAAGACTGAACTTTAATTTCAACAAACCATCTACCAAGTCGATGTAGGTGGGCTATCAAAATAAAGTGTTACCCAAATTTCTTTAATATTTTAAGCAAGATTACTTTATTTAAATTTTTTTACATTTTCTGAATAAAACAAACAAGGAAATAGGCCCAGAGCAAAAGCTTAGGGTTCCCTGCATGGTCAGCACTAGTATCAAGGATCATAGCCTGTAAACACTTTTTGTTGCCAGCAAAGAGTCTTTCAATTCTTGTTTGGGGGATTTTTGCCCATTCTTCCTTGCACAACGCATCTAGTTCTGTGAGATTCTTGAGGCGTCTTGCAGGCAATGCTCTTTTGAGGTCTATCCACAGATCAGTCAGGGGAATGTGAGGGCCATGACGAAACCTTCAGCTTGCGCCTCCATGAGGTAGTCCATCGTGGATTTTGAGATGTGTCTAGAATCCTTATCCTGTTGTAGAAACCACCCTCTTCATCTTCAGCTTTTGTCAGACCGTGTGATGTTTGCTTTCAAGAATTTGCTGGTATTTATTTGAATCCATTCTTCCCTCTACCAGTGAAATGTTCCCATGATTGATCCACCGCCGTGCTTAACAGGTGGAGAGCTGTTCTATTCTATTCTCCTAACATACCTTAGCTTGTTGCAGCCAAAATGTTCTATTTTAACTTCATCAGGCCACAGAACTTGTTTCCATATCGCACCAGGCTTGTTTAAATGTTCTTTTTCAAACTTCTGACGCTGAATTTTTTTGGTGAGGACGCAGGAAAGATTATCTGCCGGAAAGATTTGTGCAGGTGTCGCTGCACATTAGAACAGAGCAGCACCACCAGGGACTTTGATTTGCCTTTCTAGCAATCCTACAAGCAGTTCTCCGAACTTGACCTCCCCCATTCCTGTTCACCACCATTTCTTAATTCGAAAGGAACTATTGGAATTACGCGGCGATAAGATTGGCACTATTGGTATGGAATTTTATGGTGATAAGATTGGCACTGTTGCTGTAGATCCATGCCCGTAGTCCTTCAATAGTCCACGTCCCGTAGAGCTTCAAGCCCAATTTGGTACAGTGATTAGTATTACTGCCTTCCAATGGCATCACCTTGCCTTTCCCAATGATGATGGTGAACAAGCCAAAGCCCTCACAAGTTAATGAGGTTCTGAGACCATGGTACCGTAACCGTACCGGTTTATTTTTTTAGCAAAAGTTCTGTAGCCCTGCAGTTAATAATTGGGTGCGTCCTATAAACGGAAATGCATGTTTTTCAGCTGGTAATTAGTAACTGTCTCCCTCTTTCCCGTTAATATATCAGGTAAAAACAACATATTTTTTATTCACACTCGGGTCACATTCAGTCTTCCATAACGATAAAGTAACGGGTGTCGTGTATTCCCACCAGACTGCAGTTAAATACAATGTCGGCAATCGAGGTTAACCCGCTACTCTCGGGTGGTTCAGGGAATTTGCCTCCCATTCAATCCTTATCACTTGAATCCCTGTATTTTAAGGCTGTGTGTTTGAATGATATGAAGGAGGCTGGCACAGTCTGCTCTGGGAGACAGATGGAGATGGCTCTCGGGGCCATTTCACTGGTTTGCCCTTCGTCAGGCTGTGTCTGCTGGTATTTAAGGCTGAAGATGAATGCAGAGCAGCACCCCTGTGTGTGCCATCAGGACAGGCAGCCTGTGAAATACTGAGAGAAACCCCAGAGATAAATATAGACCGAGGGAGGGTGAACTGTTTAGTTTGAAGTGGTGATTATAGGTTGCAGTATGTATGGTGAGAGGTAGGGGAGTGTTTGTTTAAGTGGAGGTTTCTAGATGAGTGTAGCAGATTCCATAGAAGAAGTGTGTTTGTGTGTGTTGTGTGTGTGTTGTGTGTCATTGCTGTGGGCAGGAGCTGTACTCTGCAGTGCACTGCAGGAATCTGTCACTCTTGATCTGAGGGGAGTTGTGATGGATGAGTTCCCTCCCCCCATTCTCTCTCTCTCTCTCTCATTCACACACACATGCACACACACACTCACCCTCTCTTTTATACACACACACACACACACACACACACACACACACACACACACACACACACACACACACACACACGCGCAAACACAGTCACACACACACACATACCCCCCTGGTGTCTTCGGACACATCCTCTCATCACACCCTCTCTCAAGCCCCCTTATTATCACCTCTGGGCAGAATCTCTCTCACTCTCATAAACAGTCTCTCTTTCTCACACGCATGCACACACACACACACACACACACACACACACACACACACACACACACACACACACACACACACACACACCACCCGCTGCGTCTCTACGCTATGCACCATCGTTGATTCTTGTTCGATGTAAGTCTCCAGTGCTAGCTCTGCCTCCTCTGACCCGTCTTTGATGTGCACAGTGACTGCTGCGCTCTCCTCTTTGCCCCGTGTGCCCCCTGCCCTGGCACACCAGCTCATGTCCACTCCCCAAGCTCTCTGGACACCACCACCCGACACACACACACACACACAAACACACGCACACGCACGCACGCACGTGCACACACCCCTCTCCACTGCTCCCACAAATGTCGCCAAGAGCAAGGCCACTGTGGCCCACCAGTGATTTCATGTGCCTTGGACAGCACGGCCGCCAAAGACTTCCTACAATAAACCAGACAGTTTTCAATTTCGGTTTGACCTCGTCCAGCTCAGCTGATAGAATGGAGAGCACGCAGTGGCAGGGCCATTGGACATCGGTTTCTTAAGGCCGAAATATACTTCTACCACTCTGTTACTCCGTGGTCACGCAGTTGCCTCGAATGACTCGTTTTCATTTATGGTTCACGGATGGTTGTGGGTGTTGCAAAGCAATTAAAAAAAAAGCTGGCAGACCAAACTCCGTAGATGGTCGTATTTGTAAAAAAAAAGATTCTTCTTTTTTTTTTTAAGTTACCGAGAAATAGACACTGTGCAATGTAAAACCACCGTTATTGTAAAATAAGTCTAAGGGGATTTGCGATGTGTCTGAGCCAGCTATCTAATGTTGGCATACTACTACCCACAAGGTAAACAGCGATGTATTGACGGAGTTGGATAGTTAAAAAATTTGGGAGGTGCACGTCAGGCCACGGAGAGGTGCTCGGAGAGGGTTTGCCACAACGGAGAGGGCTCTCCGTGTCTGTGTCCGTCAACGGACGACCATAAATTGGGCTTTAGTGAGCACAGATGGTGGTGAAATGTAATGCCAAGGCAGCACTCCATGTTAAAGTGACTGGGTCTTTGCATGGATGTACACTTGAAACAAAGAAGCATATAGTTGAATGGCGAAGAGTACCTTCTGGAGAACTGACAGGACCTTGTTTTGTTTTGATTTTTTTTCCATTACAGGTACATGGCTCCAGAGGTCCTGGACGACTCCATAAACATGAAACACTTTGAATCCTTCAAGCGGGCTGATATCTATGCCATTGGGCTGGTGTTTTGGGAGATCGCGCGGAGATGCTCCATAGGAGGTACAAGACTGTCTGCCTTTTCTTGCAGTTCCCCCATCCATGCAGTTAAAGGCGACCAAACCAGTACTTGAACATTGGTTTAAAAAATTGTGCCCCCATGTGATGAGACATTCCACCTTCATTTGGAAAATAAAAGTAACTTTTATTTCACTAAAAGTAAATATTGAAGGAATAAACTGAACTGTTAAAGACTACCTAAACTAGGCCAATATTTTCAGAGGTGAGAGTCAGTAGTTGTTCACATATGTAACCTATGCAACAATACAAGTCTATCCCTTGTTTGAGAACGAATGTAATATATTATAAACTTGAATAAGTCTTATTTCCCTTTACGGAGTGAGTGTGTTCAGTGTGTTGTGTTAAAATGTGTCCGCAGGTATCCATGAGGACTACCAGCTGCCCTACTACGACCTGGTGCAGTCCGACCCCTCAGTGGAGGAGATGAAGAGGGTGGTGTGTGACCAGAAACTACGGCCCAACACTCCCAACAGGTGGCAGAGCTGTGAGGTATTGACACAAAAGGCATTTTCTCCACTTCAAGCGTAGTTGGTCAAATCTTTGGACCCTGATTAAAGACTTCTATCCAAGGCTTTTCCTCAAACTGTTGTGCCCCACACACAGACACACAGACACACAGACACACAGACAGTTTTGGGGAGGGGTACGGTTTGCTATGTGGTACTTTGCCTTGTGCTGACAGCCTAAATCCCATGATCTCAGCTTTCACAACAATGTGGTACAAAGTTCTACAATCAGATTCAGAAGTATGGAGATTGCGGACCACAAAGAATGCATCAATCACTGTGGGATAGCAACAACAGGCTGTCTCTCTCTTTTGCCTCTCTCTCTCTCTCCATTTCTCCGTCTCTCCCTCTCAATCAGCCTGCTGCTTCATCACACTTAGCCGCAGAGCTAGTCACTGCATCTGTATCAATGTGCTTTTTATTGCTGGGAAGCAGACAATTAGATTACAGGCAATTTGCAGTCATAAAAGCCAGGCTAATCTAATAGTCCCTCTTGTGCCAGCGCAGGCTGCCAGGCAGAGGCCCGTAAGTAAAAGACACTATTGATGAGTGGGCTGCTGAATATTAAAGAGGACTGCTTGGATTTCCCTGCTTGACTCTCTCTCATCCCTGCGGGGAGCAGACAGGGGAGGAATTTGACACAGCATTTCACGTCCCATATGGGTACGCATACAGTAGCAGTGTTTATACATACATACTAGAGCTGAAGCGGTACACTTACGTGGTTTGGTTATACATGGTTTCGTGCTTTGGGTTATGGCTTTTGGCACACACAGGAAAAAAAATAAAATGCAAATGACTGCATGTATTTTCCTCTACTGTGAAAACAAACAGCGCATGCTGTGGGCCACAACATTTTTAGGAAGAAAAAAAAAAACATAAAACTGAAAAGAATATCTTCATCGTGGACAAGAAGTATAACAAATACAGAAGAATTAGAATGATAAAAAGTGACATTGTTTGGACAGGCCGGCGGTTCTGCTCCAGGCCGGCGGTTCACATCCTGCAAGGATTTTTTAAGGATGTTAATGCTTCTCCCCGTGAGGAGAATGAGCTGTCTAGACATATCCACTCGGAGTGAAAAGCTCGGCAGCACTGCCTCTGAGGGAAGGCTTTCTCCCCACTCCACTCCACTCCCATACAGACATCTCTCAGGTCCAGCTCTCTCTATTCTTTGCCCGCCGCTAGACAGCAGGCTTGCAGAGCCACAAGGTCGCTGGACATACATCTCTTGTCACGACTTTTAAGTCCTTGTAGCAGTCGTGCATTGGTTGCAGGAGAAATTGTTATTATTATTATTATTTTCAGCTCAGGACTCACTGTAATTGGAAGGATTCTCAAGGTTGTGGCTCAGATTAGGGATGTAATTGAAATGAAACTCTGTGTGTCTGTCTCTTTGATCGTTTGTTTGTTTGTTTGTTTGTTTTCAGGTCTTGCGGGTGATGGCTAAGATCATGAGAGAGTGCTGGTATGCCAATGCGGCCGCACGCCTCACCGCCCTGCGCATCAAGAAGTCCCTCTCCCAGCTCAGCCAGCAGGAGGGAATCAAGATGTAGAGACTTCATATCCAGCACATGCACCCATCCTCTCTCTCTCTCTCTCTCTCTCTCTCTCTCTTTCCATCTCTGTCTCCCAGCAATATCTCAGCCGTTTTTGCATCAGAGAGGATGAGGCTCTGTCCCAAGTATGTATTATCCATCAGGGTCCAGAGCCCGGTGCACCTGGGCTTAGCTTTGATGCGGCTGCAGGGGCGAGCGAGCGAGGGAGGAGGCGCACCCTGTAGGGGGTGTGGACCCGGCTCTTTGGAGCCAAGGCAAGGGGACAGAGTGTCTCCTCTACCCCCTCGTCACCTCCAACCAGGCCCACATGGCCTTTCCTCAAACCCCATAGTGCAGCAACCCAGGAGGACAAAGAGAAGCCTGGCAGGCCTATATGCTGAATGGAAATGCCCATCACCTCCTTCACCATGCTTCTTTTTTTTTTATAACCTTGGGTTAAAACACAGCAATGTACAAAGAGAGACCCGCGCCTCAGTGAAGTGTGGACTGAAGGAGCAGGATGAATGGAAGTATGGCGGCTTTCCTCGGTCACTGTGTCGGGTACCTGCAGCCCCTGCACCCGCTACCCCCCCCCCCCCCCCCCCCCCTCCTCCTCGAGCCACACACTGTCTGTTTTGTCTTTGAGTGGCAGGACCTAGTTGAGTGTCACTGCGGTCACACCACGTGACATATGCAATATATATGCTCACTCTTTTGTATATATGTATCCATCCATGTAGATATTCATCCAAAAAAAGGTTTTGTATGCCGATGTATTTATGCGTACGTACATATGGGCAGGTTTACATGGTGTGTGTGTGTGTGTGTGTGTGTGTGTGTGTGTGTGTGTGTGTGTGTGTGTGTGTGTGTGTGTGTGTGTGTGTGTGTGTGTGTGTGTGTGTGTGTGTGTGTGTGTGTGTGTGTGTGTGTGTGTATATATACATACATTTGTAGGCATCCATTGATACCTCTATTTTTTAACACTTAATGCTGTGTATTTGTTTGTTTGGGTTTTTTTTGCAAACCATGACGTGGTATTCCCACTGCGCTCATCTGACCTTTTTGAATCATTTTGATTCTTCACTAAGAGGACCTCTTAGTTGTACGTATGTGTGTGAGTATAGATGAGCGTGTATGGGTATGTATTTGTGCGTGTGCAAATGCATCGTATCAGAAAGCGTTTCCGGAGTGCCATAATGTGGCAAGCTCAGTTTGAGATTGTCTATTACGGTGAAGTAGAATTGGAATGAATGGGGAATTATTTTGAATGGATTGATAGGCTTATCAATCGCAGTGAAAGGTGAACAAGCAAGGAAAGTTGTGTGTAGACGAGAGTTATGTTCATGTCAGTTCAAGCCGGTCTTCACTACTCAAGAGTCACAGTAACACGTGCAGATGCAAAGAGCAGCGCTTTTGTGACTTTACACTGAACTTTATAAAACACGAGAAGTTTCTGAAATGAGTATATTTTCAGTAATAATTGGCCTTTTTTCCTTTTTGCACATCAAAGATGGCATTTTGATCTTTTCCCATGCCATGTTCATGTCATGTCGTGTCCATTTTTATATGTTTCTATGTATCTATGCTGCCTTTCATCCACATTAGTAGAAAAACCCACTTTATTTGGGCGTTCTACTTTTTCCTCATATAGCTGCACCAACCCTCATTAGATTATTAAGACGGCTGATAGGCTTTGTCCTTGCTGTCTAAAGCAGTAAGGCCTTTACATTGCTGACCTCTCATATACTACAGGTCAGCTTCTGTATGGGTTGTATCTGTGACTTTTGAAGATATTCAGCTGCTATGACGTGTGGCTTCATGGATTCCTAAAGTTCATGGGCATGCTTACAGCAGGAGGATATGCCTCACTATTTCAAAGAGAAAAGAGTACTTAACAGGCATTGTCAGCAGAGGCCGTGTGTGTGTGTGTGTGTGTGTGTGTGTGTGTGTGTGTGTGTGTGTGTGCGCGCTTAGAATATGTGGTTGTGTCGCATTAATTCTTTTTTTTTTTTTTTAATGAAAAGCCTTGCATTTATGTGCTTTGGGGGGAGCTCAGCGTCTCAAAGCGCCTGCTATTCTCTCATGCCATTTTTGCACCGCCGCGCACACAGCACCCGATACGTTTTGGTTGGCTTGGATTGAATAGCTCAGTAACAGTGCAGGGTGCTGGTCCTCTTGGTCTAGTAAAGGCATTGGTGTATAGTGTTCTGTTCCGTGATCAGGGGGAAAGGATCATGCATTCATGCTGCTATGACATACGGTGAACCAAAAAAAAAAAAAAGCTCTTTTGTTTCAGAGGGGTGACAACAGAGGCCTGCCATGCAGCTCTTGGGGACCCCCTTTGAAGCTCCGCTGACAGTTCCTCCCAGCATTCATCGCTCCGCTCCCGTGCAGCATTCCCGAATCACCAGCAGCCTTTTTTGGTTTTCTAAAATCGACGGTTAAAAGCTTCCATCCAGGTACTGCTCTCAGACATCCAGGTATTTTACAGCCTCTGAAGCCTCACCAGCTATGACTGAACAAACCTGCACATCCTCTGCTCAGTATTGCCTTTTCATGTGTACACATACGTGTATCTGTGAGTGTGTGTACACACGCGCCTGCCTGCGTGCGTGCGTATCAGTGTGCATTCGTGTTCATTGGGTTGCCAACAAGTTTTTTAGGAGCGTTCCTGACTGGTGTGTGCGTTCCTGTGGTGATTTTTTTTTTTCGGTGTTGTCGCGCTAGTGCTGTTGTCTGGGTGACTGTTCTGACTAATGGAGTGGTTTGGTTTTAGCCAGACCACCTTCAAAAAATGTGTACTACTGTGCCATCATGGGTTAATAAGATGGCGATTTGCCTTTGTCACCCTTCTGTGACCCAAACCCAAATTGCAATTTACTAAATGAATAAATACCCTAAAGTGTTGTGTCTGACATTTACATTCACTGGTTAGCAGAAGAGAAGTGGCGTCCTAGTCACTGCCTGGAATACATATGCTCTAATATGCAAGGGGGAGGGTTAAATGATCATCTGGATTTAAGGCAGCAGATTGCAATTGAAGTGCCTCTAGCTTTTCTAAGCATTGTGCAATCTTTAGCATATTACGTTCGAATGGGTCCTCTCCACCAAGTTGGCCAGTAAACTGACAGACGACAGAATCAAGTCATTTTAGACACAGTATCTGCACTTTGGTTGTGCCTCCAAGCAATTATGAATCGAAACTGTAAACATTCCATAATTTAGCCTAGTCTTCTTCTGCAGGGCGCAGGAGACTAGCAGTAGTGTTGATTTGATAGGAGTGAGGACGTTACATTCACACAAAACATGCAAAGGCTTGGGCCTGATCTTGTTCTGACAGAAGAACATTGCCGATGCATATATGAAATACCTCTGTTTTTAATGCATTCCTCAATTGAAGGGACATGCAATGGAAAAAGGTTTGGGCACAGATGGGAGGGGTGGGAGGGGAGGGGGAGGGAGTGTATGCTGTTACAACTGTTCACAACATTACCACAGTTGCTTTGCTGCTCAAAGGCCATTGCATACAGGCTTCTGGAAGATTTCTCTGTTTTTTGTGTTTAGTGCCTAGTTTTTCTCATGAAGCATCTTGACCAGTTTTCTTAGTGTCTTGTGTTACGCTGTGATCAAGAGAGGGTAATTGTATTTGAAGAAGTTAGAAGTTTCAAAATCTTGAAAGCTATTTAATCGCAACTCAAAATGATAAAGCATAAAAAATACCTCTCTAGTCTAGACCAATGTTTTTATTTACCTCAGTGTGTATAAAATCTTTTTCGATTTTTTTTTTGTTTTGTTTTATGTTGCAGATCTGACTTCATTTTATGTATTATCTACATGGAGAAATGCACATACAGTCCGTTGTACTTTTTTTTTGGGGGGGGGGGGGGGGATTGTAGCAAAGATTTTTTTTCTCTCTCTTATTCATACCGTTGCAGTATTTGACAGTTTGCATTTGAAAGAATGTTGTTTTTCTCTCTCAGTTCATGTTCTCGCTCTTGGAGCAGAGCAGAGCCTTGTTTAAGGAGTTATTATCCATTGGTCAAAAGGATGGTTATTCTCTGACCTATTCTAAGGTCACTATCTATCCTTAGCTTATAGTGTTTTTTGTTTGTTTGTTTGTTTTGTAAAGTGCACAAAGGAAGGAATGTTCAATGTGTGGGAAGCTAGAGGCCAGTTGATTATGTATGGTTCCAACTAACATTAGCGAGGTAGGACGTTATGTTAATAAATTATGTTAATAAATCTTTACTGTTGAATGTGGCTCATGTCTTCAGTTTTGAAGTGAAGTTATATGTTTTGAAGAAAAGCCATGCATGAAATAACGCAGCACTGTTTTCCGACAAGTACTGAAAACACTTCTGCTGTAAATCCTGGCTTATTGGAGATAGGTGGTCCTGGCGATTTACCGTTACATAAAGCAGGCAGTATGTTTTCTATTTACACTACCGAGGTTTGCAGTGATCACAGGATCCATCAAACTTATTCATTTCTGTGTGGGTAAATGTGGGTAGATTTTTACATGAAACAAATTCCTCTGATGTCTAATCCGGTTAATATCATGAGGGAAATGTGCATTTATGTTCCGCTGTCACGAGAATATCACACGATTAAGTTCATGAAGAGAGTGCCACCACACATGCGGTCACGGAGGACCTTGACTAATCTCTTCTCAGGGGAACAAAAGGAACCTGGTAGGGTGCACTAGGCGGGCAGAACCAGGCTAGAATAGAAGCCTTAGCAACACGGAAAGAAAACATCTGATCTAATGTAATCAAACTTCTGTAAGGGGCGCCCTGCTGAGGAAGCATGTTTTAGTGATGCTGAGCACAAAATGATTTGTTCATAGTCTCGCAAAGTCAGCTGTGTGGGTAATTTGGTATAAATGTGGGTGAAAAATATGGCAAGCGACACATTCAAATCCTTCATCAGCTGCCTCTCATCGTGCAAATAGAGATCAAATGGCCTAAGTCTAAAGGCCTGTATAAGAACTACAGTATATGGTGCAAGTTACTGACGTGTGAAAACAAATATAACAAATGCTATTTTATAATCTATCTCTAACAAATAGTATAATATTAAACAAATGTGATGTTTCTTTATCTATACTCAAAGACACTATGCATTTATACTTGCCCTGTTAATGTACACTGTTGTATGATGAATGAGTATGGTTTCATTTTACTCAGCATTAACCTACCACCTCTTTAAACATCCAATCTCAAATAACAACTTAAATTGCCCAGCATAATTTACTTGAGATGGTAGTCACCCAGAAGATCTCTTTTCTGTGCAGGGTGATCATGTTCTCTGTCTTGTATGCAGCAGTAGCCAGAGTATACTCAAACTTTTATGAGGTCTGCCATATAAATAAGTCATAACGTGCCGAAGGGCACGGCAGGGTCGGTAGTCCTTCATCGGAGCCTTCTACTCACCTCCACTCCACTCCACTCCACTCACCTGCTGACAGGCCAAATCAGTGGATCCGCTTTTATTTGTTTTATTCAAGAAATGATCGGCACAGGTAGGAAACCACCAGAACCGTTGTGTAAAATGTCATTTTTTAATTACGATATTTTGGATCCACAAGAAGATGACATGCCGAGTAGCACACTGTTTATAATCTGTTGACAGACGGAGAGATAGAGTGGTCCTAAAAGATTCAAGTCATTGGGAAATGCCACTCCCTCTCTCTTTCTCTTTCTCTCTCTTTCTCTTTCTCTCTTTCTCTTTCTCTCTCTCCTTGCCTCCTGCCCTTGATGCATCATGCATTGTTTTTTGATTATTTATTGACTATTAATAAGTGTGTGTATGAGTGTCAAACTGCGTCCTACTTACCAGGAATGTCATGATAAACTACAGCAGGTGTGTGCTGGGAGCTAATCGTTCAGCACCCTCTGAAGTGGACACAAGATTGTTTTGAATCTTTCAGTGCACAAACAATAAATCAGATTATCACCTCATAATCAAGCCACAGGGACTGCTGAAGCTGTGCCACCGTTCATGGAAGTAGCCTAACTGCCCTCCATTAAGATGTTTTAATATTTATGAGGAAATGTATCACAAAGTTTGACGGCATGAAATGCAAAAGGCTGCTCAGCTTCTATTTCTGTTGTTGTGATACTAGTATTGAATGACATTGTTTACAACATAATTACTCTATCACATGTACAACCTATGGCTTTGGTAATCTGTAATATTTATCATATAGCTATAACATTTAGGTTTCTTATGACATAGCCCTGCTGTAGCTCTATTCATTTTCAGTTTCTCATTAACAAAAACAAATGTAAAAAGATCCCACAATGGGCTTTCCAATTTGAATGTGGTATGAAAACAAAATCTGTTCTGGAACCAGTGTATTAAGTTTTGCGAGGTGCTGTTATCAGCAAATATACATTTTGGTAGACAAAGTAGTTCCTCAGGCTGTATGACAACATGACAGCACACTCTATTCACCAAAGCTGAACATAGTTGTATTGTTGTTTATTAATAAATATTATTAATCTGTATTAATTACTGTAGTCTCAAGGTCTGGGTGTGCTGATGAGTTTGTTTCATGAAGACTGAAAGCTCCAGATGCAGTGTATAACCACCTATACTAACCTCCTATACTAACCACCTATACTAACCACCTATACTAACCTGTAACTGCACCTCCTTAAAGGATCATCTTCCTTTTAAGGATCTACAGTCCATTGTTTTCAAACAAGACTCGACACCAAGGCATTGGGAAATGAGATTAGGATAGAGCTGTTCCGAGTCTCATGGAAGTGCACAGTCCCAGCTACTGTATCTGCAGTGACATCTTGTGGAGTAACTCACCACACACATGCACAACACCTACAGTACATGCACACCATTTACAGTACATGCACACCATCTATCACACTTACTTACTCTATGATCGTTTCATTCCATCGTGCTTCTAGGTCACCATTTAATGGAGCATCTCAGTAGAGAGATGAGGACATTTTGCTTGGATAAAGCAAGAGCACCCACCAAAACACATTTTCAGTAGATTGACCTTGAAACTTTAACTGATTCTCTAAGAAACGTTTTCTCAGAGATGGGGAAAATATATTCTCAACATATTCTCAAAGTATGTAACACAACAGGGAGAAAGTTTATTAGTGGATGTATGTACATTAATCGTTAACATGGTCTAGAAGAATATAAGACACTGTTAACCCACAATGGTTGGTGCAAATAATGTTTTGCCAAGAATTCCACGTCTTTCAAAAAATAGACAAAACATCCAAAAGTCCAGGTTAAATTGGAGTTGCATGAAAGACCAACTTGTCCATTGGTTACTGGAATTTGTAGTATTTTACTATTAATTATTACTAATTAAATAAACGTTTGTAAGAGCCTTGTTAAAAGTCAAAACAACAGAACCAAGTTTCTTCCAGCCTTAGCCTTGGGTATCTCATACTAGGGGTGAGCTCTCAGCACCTGGCTCAGGTGAAGGAGTGGACGGAGCCCGAGGGGCTATTTCTTCTGTGAGTCCTTCACTGCCTGCTCATAGGATGGGGGGGGCTGGCTGCTGTAACCTGGTGGTGGTGTGTAAGGAACGGAGAGATGAAGCGCATGAGGCTGTCCTGGGTAGGGGGGAGAGAAGAGTAGACCCTGTGACCCTCTATAGCTGTGAAGCTCGGTCTCATGCCCTGGGTAGGGAGGGGAGAAGAGGTGACCCTGTGACGCTCTATAGCTGTGAAGGTCAGTCTCATGCCCTGGGTAGGGGGGAGAGAACAGTTGACCCTGTGACCCTCTATAGCTGTGAAGGTCAGTCTCATGCAACCCTGCTGGGCATACAGAGAGAAAAAAATGCACCGTCAACAAAACATCACAGAGTCAATACATCATGTGTATGGCAAAACATGCTTTTAATACGCAGCGTAGACGGGTGCAGCGCTTTGCACATTATTGTCAGTATGCCATCGCTAATGTAAGGGAAATGGGATGTCTTTTGAGGTTCTTCTACGTTAGTTGCGACACATTAGGTCCGAGGCAGAAGGCAATGAAAACATAACCAGTGAAGTGTAAAGGGAAAAGTAATGGACTTGTGAGGGGTGGAGTGGAAGTAAATGTGGACTTTAATAGAATGCTGAATGGAAGTCTGGGGTAGAAGGAGTCTCTGGACTGTGGATGAACAAGGAGTCGTGAATGTCAATGAAGTGACTTGAAACTGAAAGGTGAAGTGCAGGGCGACTGATTCAGAGAGTGACTCAAATCCTGGTCCAGCTGTGCACAAGCTGATTTGTTCACTCTTAATACTCTGTCGTTTTGTTCAAGGCTTAGGAAATCAGCAAGACGGTCTACATGTTTGACACAGCACACTGATGTTGAGGAATATATATCCAATGATTCTGTTTTCTGCAATGCATCATCTAGATGTGTGAGCACGGGTTGGGTACTGGCCTGTTGCTGTGACGGGATGTCTGGTGAAGGACACGTCGAAAGCGGCCTCATCGGGAATGGCCGAGGCATATATGCGTCTGCGGAACAGGTAGCCAACTCCACAACAGAACAAGATGGCCAGCAGTAACAGCAGCCTGGGAGCACATCTACAGCAATCAGTGCTCAAGTATTTCTAACTTGGAAGGAAACTGGACACAATCTGGATAAATGCAAACTCAACCAGACACAAATATTTGATAAAAATGAGCAACTTTTCATGTTGTTTTGCTGATGTTAAACGGATTTTTCTTCATCTGGAGAAAATTAATGTCACTTCCAAACCGCTTAGGATAACAGAAAATCATGTTGGAACAAAACACATTATTTTAATTAATTTGCTTCTGATTGCATATTACTTACCAGAAGTACCAGATTTTCTGGATGGAAAGGGCTCGCACACAGCACTGGGTATCACAGCAGTCCTCATAAGACCTGCATCTAAAATTAAGGAGTATGAGGTTAGTCTATCATCACAAACCTATAAACTTGAAAGAGAGGTAAGTTAAACTAGAAACTCATTTACAGGTATTGCCCTTCTTAACATAATGTACTCTAGGCGAAAGGCACCTTCTCTTTGGTCTTTATGATTTCATTTTAAGTGTTAGCCTTCATGAGAAATAGGCCTCATATAGGTGCGGCCCTTAACTCAGCTTCATAAGCACTGGGTATCATAGCCGCCCTCATAAGACTTATAGCTAATGTTAAAGGCACAGTCCTTGTTTATAATCCATTACACTTTTTTCGACAAATTCAGCTAAATTCTCCACACATTACTCTAAGTTCCCCATCCAGTGTGTGTGCTAAAAAAAAGCATTCCCGTGTGCAATCCTGGCTCTGTAAATGGGACAAAGTGGGTCAGACCAAGCCATACACTGTTCCAACCGATGAACATAAACCTATGAATTTGAAAGAGAATTAAGTTGAAATTAATTTACAGCTACTGCCCTTCTTCATCAAATGTACTCTCTCTCTCTCTCTTTGGTCTTTATGATTTCATCTAAGTGTGAACATGTATGAGGAATGAGCCACATGTAGGTGCTTTCATTAGCTTTTACAAATGGTGAAATGTTATGGCATATATCTTTTTTTTTGGCCAATTTCTAGCTACTAGTACAACATCCAACATCCAGCAGCTGAAGTGTATGTGGTCTTGAGCACATAAAGGCATTTCACCAGACTTTGCCTCAATGGGAACAGATGCAGCTGTAGAGCAGCTGAGAGGACTCCTGCCATGTCACCCACACAACTCCCATTCAAGTACAGCAGGTTTCACACGGCTGAAACCAGTGTCTCGGATCCCAATCCTTTTTTCTTGGGGCGGCGGGTGGAGGGGGGGCACTTAGCTTATCTCTGCTCTGCACCTGGTGCTCCGCAGGTGTAACTTCCACCTACACACGAAACGTTAAAAGGCACCTGACGATACAGTATGCATCTAGCAGGTGACAGACGCTCTGCAGATCTTGACACTGAGCTGAGCTCCAGAGCCATTAATCTCATTTAAACGTTATTGTGAACAGATTGAATAGCTTCTTGGCCAAACCCGCCTCCTGTGGTCAAATTTGTCAGGGATTCTGTATACCGGTCAACTCATGATAAATTGCGCTTATTGTTGAAAACCAGCGAGGAGAAAAAACAATCTCCAGTCTTTCCCTGGGAATTGAGGTTTTGTTCATAGTAAGGTGAGGTGTGTGGAAACCACCAAATGTGGGCATGTAAATGAAGTGAATTAAGAGATGATATAGTGTAAATATGTTGTATGTACGTATTAGTTGTTATGGCAAAAGAATCACGATGAGTTGTGTGCATGGTTTATCAAAGGCTGAGCATGTTAAACGATGTGTTGGCAAAGAATGTTGGGTTAAAGCCCTCAACTAATGCCAGCCACAACCCCGGAGTTGGCAAAGTCATGGCAACAGAGCTTGATTCCAAAAGAATGCCAAGCCAGTGATGCTTCATCCAAAACCTGTTAGTCACAATCTACATGGGGAGTTCAGGTATGAAGTACTTACATAAAATAGATGGGATAACCTCCTTCAAAGTACCAGCAGTACTTTTTGTCAGCTGCACACTGTAGTGATGCATTAGAGAGGAGAGAAAAGTTTTCAGCAGGCAGACCTTAAACCGGACCTGACACTACACACACTTATAAAGCAGGCGGTCTAACAATTCAGAACAGATGTTTGTGGATTTTTTTGTGGTTTACAAAATTCACAGCTCAGATTATGTCCATTTTTGGAATGGACAGAGATGTCATTCAGCCAGTAACAGTATTTATTAACATCATTGTTATTATTAATATTAACAGTATTTTGTGGTAAACTAATACCAGAGGTCTGTTCACACAGGAACATTTATGTCTGATGTCTGATGACCCCCCAGTTATGCCCAGCTGAGCTAGTCTTTCAGAAAAAGATCACAATGAGTGGTTTGTCCCTGTGTGTTCCATCACTGAAACAATCAACAATAGTCGGCGTCAGACAAGCTATTGGTGTATGTGTGTGTGTGTGTGTGTGTGAGATTATGCACATCTTTGCGAAAATATGTGGGCATTGTTGTGTGTGTGTGGGGGGGGGGGGGGGGGGTTAAGGAGAGGTTAAAATGAATGGAGAATTACTTTTTATAACCAAACTGAGATAGATATTCTCTATTCATTTATTTCAGACAATTTTACAAATGTACCAAATAGATCTTCAGTTGCACACATGGTATGCGTGACACAATTGCTTTGTTACAGGAATTTCAGATGGATTTTTTTGGTCGTGTTTTAGGTTGTTATTCAGCCGATTTGATGAATCTAACTTTTCATGAAAGTGGCCCTAATGTGCATTGTACACTTATAGCCTACTTATCGCACCTACAATGTCAAATGTCATAATTTTTACACTTGAACTGTTTTGTTAGAACTACTTCCAGTTACGTTCGAAGCGTTCGATAGATGGAAAGGACAGTCAATAATAATAATAATAATAATAAACTCACCTTGCTGAATAACCAAAATATAATTGTCACGAGGACAACTGCCTTCATTTCCTCAACACAACGTGGAATACTGCATTGGATACAACTCCAACAAGAAAACTATTCGTTTGCGTGTCAAAAATGCTGTCTAACAAATCGGTCGCAATTACTTCAGTTTTCAATTTCTCGGCGCATAGTGACAGATGTGACAGCACTAGCTCAACCAAGGCAGCCACTGTGGCTCAGCATGCAGCTTTGCACATCGTCTTTCTGTCACAGCGAGGGGCGTGCACAGTCGAACACATGGTATGATGTTTTTTTTTTCCATCGGATTTGCGTACAAACGAATTCTCATTCTCCGTGGATGGCATACAACTGCGATTTAGGTATGTTTGAGAACATGTGTTCTGAGGCTCAGCTTTAAATAAACTGGAATGTAACCTTAGGTCATTAAGATGTATGACAGTGTTTTCAGACAGACAATGTTTTCATAAAGTTCATTTTATTTCCAGTGTTTACATGATAATATGCCTTTCTCCCAAATCCATGGCACTTACAGGCGTTGTGTTCCATGTGTCGGAGCTCGGTCTGAGATTTCAAATTCAACATATCATACAATGTCATCAACAGCAAAATATATTTCTAAAAAATAATGCATTTCTAGTTTTGCCTTTTTACAAGAGATAAAACTCCAATATGTATCAAATACTTTTTGATCTAGCTAAATGGATATCTATGTACTGTTTGTAGTGATAAATTGTCCATGGTGAAATGTTACACAAACTGTATTCCAGTCTATTAGCATAATTTTGCATCACTTAAAGTCTCAAGTAATCTGAGCCTGCATACCTGAACACAATGAAAATATCCTTTTAAAGTGCATGGGCCAAAAGCATGACTATTGTAAATTACTGTAACATAACTTTGAACAAATGTGAAAAGCAAATATACCAAATATACCCCCCCCCCCTCCCCCCAAGACAAACAGTTTAATTCACTTTAATTAAAATGGCAATAGCCTGCTATGTGGCTAGAGTGAAGTAGAGTTAATGACACTATTCAAGGATCAACACATAAACTAAACACATAAACTGAACAAACAAATCTAAGACAAAGACAATTATCATCTGGAAGTGATTTCAGTGACCAGTTCTCCACCGTTGAATAAACCGATGTTGTTCGGCCAAATCTGTCCGGTCATACCCTTTTGAGGCGTATTGTTCACAAAACCTACTGATTTCATGGGTGTGAAGTTTTCACACCCAAATGCCACTTTACCCACCCAATCTTAGCCATTTTCATAAAAACCTCACAAAAAATGAGTGAGTACCTTTCAGAGTGACATATTACAGCATGCTAGCGTCCGTTTGTACTGACAGAAATAGACAATAAGCCAATACAAAAATTAAAAGGTTGGCAAATTATTGCTATTACACAAATATAATGCGTACATTCTCTTCAAAACCAATTATACAATGCATTTAAAAAAAACAGACTGCTGACTGAGGTCCAAATAGAGGACACAAACACAAAACTTAAAGGTAGTGTTGTAACTCTAATAGTAAGATTTTAAAATGTAAAAACAACTAAGACATACTTTGGCTAATTGTATGTCAATCTTTTAAAAAGCATACGCTTTCAGAACAAGCATAACAAGACTGCCATTTGTATAATGCCAAATTGTATTGACTGTGACCTGTATACAGTCTCATAATATAAACCCTATGAGACATTCTATGCGTTTTGTACTAGTGTTAAAGACATTATGATCATTTGTGATATATGACTATGCTCTATGACTATATTTCATTTTTTTTTCCCTTCAATACTCTCTCAAATCATTTAGTTTCATTACATCCATCGTTCTGTAACATTAAAGACCACGGTCATTCCATTTCAGCCCTTATGACAGGTAAGTGTTGATTGTGATGCAAGGGAGGTTTGGCAGCGATAGGTGACGGTTGACTCTACTGAGCAGCAGAATCCGTCTCTTTGGTCTCCGCACTAACCTCCCCCTCCAGTGGACCCAGGGACACTGGGTCAGGTAGCGTCTCCTGCGAGCTGTCCGCTTCAGGCTGGGCGTCGCCTGCGGCAGGCTCTCTGATTGGCTGATCCGCTGCGATGTCCAATAGCAGTGGAGGAGTCTGAGTGGGCGGGGCGGCGGCGGCGGCGGCCTCCAGAGGCAGAGCAGCGGGGTCGATCAGGAGGGAGGAGATGTCTATGGGTGGGACCTCGGGCGACAGAGAGGGGTCGCTCAGCAGAGCGGCGATGTCAACAAACGGGACGGAGGGGTCCAGAGGCAGAGGGGAGAAGCCAGAAGGAGGGGAGGGGGGACTGAGGGGGGGGAGGGGAGGGGCTGATGGGATCTGTAGTCTCCTCGGGTTGGGGCCGGGGCTCAACGGGTGAGAGGGAGATGATATCTGGTATTGGTTCTGGTTCTGGTTCTTGTTCTGGTTCTGGTTCTGGGCTCGGCTCCTGGGGCTGCGTGTCCATTTCGCTCTCTGGGGCAGGGGCTGGGGCTGGAACCTCAGCATCGCTCAGCTCCTCTATTGAGGGGAGGGGAAATGATGAAACATGAAAAGCTTACCCGCAATGACATTCATGGATGAACATCACGGTTAACGCGACTGTAATGAAAACTAGTTTTTTTTTTTCTTACTGTGAAATCCAAATAAAAATACAGGCAAGAGTGCCTAACACCACACAAACACCAAAATCACCTACATACACTATTCCTCTCATGACTACCTTTATTAACCAAAAACAAACGTTTCCTTCTGCTCAACACACCTATGCCAGATATGTCGCTGTCCTTCTCCTCGTGCACAAATAGTGAGGTGTTGGTCATGTCAATGGAAGACACCGACAGGTCCAGACGATCGGCCACGTCCGACACTTCTGAGTTCATCAAGGCTGCCTCTGATTGGTCTGAAAACCCTGCAGGACAGACATTCCATTTCACCATTTAAAGAACCCAGCTGCTCAGACGACATCAAACGGTTGGTTTACACTAGAATTCTGAATTCTTTCATCGTGTCAGATGTGTTTGTGTATGTAAAATCCTACCTGGATCCATGACCCTCTGAATAGGCGGGGGCAGTGGTGTGTCTTGGTCAGCGTAGCTGCGGTCCTCAGACTTGTCCGACAAGCCAGAGGCTGCCATCAGAGGGACCTGGAGAGGAGAAAAATGGAACTTTTCTTTTCAGAGGCATTCCACATGTATCGGCTTCAAAAAATTAGCTTAAATTTTTTCCAGTACAGTTTTGAAAAAAAAAAAAAAAAAACGACAAGAACTATGCACAAGAACTACATACTGATTTTAAAATGAATCAACCAAATGATCCTACAGGAGCACTGGCCTCTCTCTACCCACAACTAAAAGGAAATACCTCTGTGTATCCGTTGGTGGGAACATCAGCAGGCGGTGTCTCCTCCGCAGGCGGCGTCTCCTCCGCAGACGGGGCGGCTGCTGGAGCCTGTGGGCTGCCTGGACGAGCGGGGATCCGATGCAGGTAGCCATATCCAATGCCACAACCTAGACTGAGGGCCATTGAATAGAGTCTATCACAACCCTGAAGTGAGACATCTAAATCACCATAGTCAAAAATGCCCATGTTGTCAGGATATGTACTGTATATGCAGTTTACTTACAACAAACAAATCATTGACATTTGTTTCCCTGTACTTTTGCCTCATGAAATAGTTATAAAGAAATACAGAAATAGAATAAAAAGTTCTTTCCAATCAATAAATAAAACATGGACACAATTATAAATAATTTACCTGAAAGGTATTAAAGGTATAAGTGTATAACTTGTCCACAAGGGTGCCCTATAGAGCAAAAATAGTTCTTGAATGTTATATTATCCTCTGGTGTGTGTTGGCTTGTTTCCCAGTTAGGCAAATGTAAGCAATCTATTTTTACTTTCAACGACTGACAGCAGAAGCTGTAAGAGGTAGGGAAAGATTTGATCACAGTCAGTGGGTCTTAAGTATGTATGAAAGCAAAAAAAGAAAAGTAACATCTTTGTGTGTTTGCTTACATTGGAGTCAGACTTGGTATGTTTACCAACTCCAAACCCCTCAAAATCCTTCATGAAACCGTTTGGCAGGCCACATACCAGCCCTCACCCCCCCAGGCTCCGTTAGGCGTGACCACCACCTCCCTGCAGGAGTCAGTCTCAGTGTGGTAAACTACATACCTGCCCTCTCCTCCCCAGGCTCCGTTAGGAGTCAGTCTCAGTGTGGTAAACTACATACCTGCCCTCTCCTCCCCAGGCTCCGTTAGGCGTGACCACCACTTCCCTGCAGGCGTCGGTCTCGATGTGGTACACTAGCAGTTTCAAGGGCTTCCCCTCGTGAGCCTCAATCAAGGAGAAGAAGTCTTCAGACTACAGAGAGAGGGGAGAAAACTCCATCAGTCAAAATGATATCTCCAAGAGTCATCAACTTCTCTATTTTCCTTAACAACATTCTCTGTTTTAGTATCTCAACATTGTTTGCCCATTATGTCGGGCATGTCAGACCTCATAAGTAAATCACAGAAAGTGGTTATTTGTGAATAATATAATAATACCTACATCTTGCAAGACTTGGTCTGCACCAACAATATAATCGGAGTGAGGCAGCAGACCAGCTAATGCTGCTGGGGAGTTTGCGTCCACATCCTAAACACAAAGTTCAGAGGTTACAAAACTCCTCGCTGGATCCCTCTGTTCTTCAAGCAGAACAACATTCTACAGGTGGACCATCTCCAGCAGCCAAGCTCACCAGGACATGCCAAACGTTTTCATTGGCTCCTTGGAAGCTGCAGAACCTGACGCTGGCCCCCAGCAGACCCTGTCCACCCCACATGTTGCTGGGGACCACCTCCAGCTCGCGGACCTTCATGGACTTGGTGCTGTACACCTCCATCCTGACAGGCTTCTCCACATTGGCCTTCAGCAGGTCTTTCAGCATTTCGTTTTCTTGGTTCTGATGTGTCAGAAAAAGTTATTAATCGCATGTGATATTTCAACTGCATGTGCAGTGTCGTGATGTACTGCCATGTTACCTCGTGTTTATAACGTCAGGTTTTTGTAACCCCCTGACACTTAATAATCAACACCCAAGTAACTGACAGCACACAGTAAGCACAGACATTGTAGGGCATTGACAGCAAGTTTCTTCATCTGCACAAAGAATATGTTAAATACAGGCAAGATCTAGAGGGACGATGAAAGACTTTTGCCAAAAACTAAACTAAGAAAGCTCAGATCAGCAGAGCAGATTGCTGTGGACAGCTCATTCCAACAGGCTTAGTGAAAACAAAGGGACTCCGGGTTAGCATCCAAGAATTTGGTCAATGTCTGACCATCCCTGCCCTGGTAAGAGGTCAGTCCTCAGTAAACAATTACAGTTGACCATTTTATCTACTTAAATCAAATAAACTTACTAGTCGGGTGTTGCCAATAGATAAGATGAAATCAAAGAAGGGTTCCAAACCAGCTGTCTCTGCTGGGGAATCCTGTTGGATCTAAAAATAAAAGATACGGGTTGGAAAAAAAATGGCAAGCATAAACATACATGTATGACACAAAATATAATTCAAATTTAGCTGCCTAATGCATATTATGCAAATTTTAAGTTCGGATCAAACTTGTGTTTGGGAACAAGTTGTTCTCTGAGCCAACCATCTGGAGTTACATAATATCACTGCTCAACTTCATGCACTCAGCCATTGCTAAACTGATTCCGAACAAGTGAAGTGAAGTGAAATACTGAATGAAGCGATGGTCGAGCATTAATCGGTCAACATTTACTGTATTTGGGACATGGATTTGAGAATGGTCTGTCCTATTGCCACTTCGTGAACCCAATTAACAGAATGTTTTTGACAAAATCGCCTAAACCACCGCGGGCTTCCTTCATTATAACATTACCCATCATTGTGTACATAGCACAGTATACTCCACGTAGCCTATTGCACTGTCTTAGTTTGCCAGCTGGCGTTTGAGACGTCCAATAGGTACGGTTCAAGCTTGCAAGCAGCTTTCCTACTTATGCTAGCTTGCTAACTCACTCATCTTCCCTTTATTAGGCTAGCTCATATAGTAGCTTACCGGTACTAAACTTACCCCATGAACATGGTATCCATCCGTCCCACCCTCTGGCACACCAGAACTTTGCGTTAATCCCATGTCGTTTAGTATATGTTGTGTCTCTGTGTTATTACATAGAATTAATTATGTTGCGCAGGGAGGAGCGTAGATTTCTTACTTCGTGGCCATATTGTACTAGCGCGAAACTCATTCTAAGGCATAAGTAGTCGAACCCGATTCAAGCGATTGCAGGACGGGTAAACAGAAAAAGAGAAAATGATTGCCTTGCACCTTCCAAGGGTGTCGTTCCCTGACCCACAATACACGTTTATACAAGTCTATTACTATGGATCTATGGGCATCCCTTGCCTCAGTGAGCAGTTAGTTGTGCTGACATGACCAGTTGCGAAAGGCATTTTTTGTGAGTCCCCTTTTCCCTGATGCTCTGAGAGTGTAATCAGTCCACGTTTCTGCATTTTCACTTAGAAGTTTTTTTTATTCATTTTTCATGAAGTGTGAGTTAAAAATTTAGTTTATTAAGAAGTAAAATAAACCATTCAAAACCTTTACATATTTATAAAGACATTTGACCAAAGACGTTATATGTTATGCAAAAGCAGTAAGAATAATTTACATGGCTGCATTCCAAATATTAAATAAGGCATACTGAATGTAGATGATAATAGATAATGACTATACTTTTGCTATTTGCCACACAAAGAAAAATATGTCCATGAATAGGTCATATTTTGTATCATCATCGTGTAGGCTTCGGATATATACCATGCCTTTAACATAAAATAGACTTTCCAATGAAGGACAAAGTAAAGGTAGACTACTTGAGCTGCTCTTTCTGTAATAGTAACAGACTCATACCACGTAACATGTTCAGTGGGCTCCCAAAACATCTACAAAATTGAAAATGCCTATTTGCCATTACTATCAACAAAAACTGTGTGTGTGTGGGGGGGGGGGGGGGTATAACTGATGCATCAGAGGTGTGTGCTTGAGCACTGAAAAGATTGATTGTCATGTTAGTCATTTACACAACAAGAAGGTGTGAAATGGCAAAAGTCCGTGAGTTTCGGTCAGTGCAGACCCAAAACCAAAACCCAACTACATTTTATACCTGTTATTCCAGTGCGATACTGTCCTCCTGGCACAAGCGTATTTGAAAGGTAGCACTGGAATGAATGAGACACTAAAACGGTCTGGATGTGAAAAGTAAGCAGTATAAATTAATGCTAATGTTATAACAAGGCAGGATTAAAACATCCTCAATTTTGAAAAGTGAAGGAATATCCTTTTAAATACATTTGAGCCACTTGATGTAAAGTCTTCCTTAATGTTGATTATGCACATACATTAAGGGATAATACACACTCTGCCATAAGCATTGACTGCTCTTAATGGATAGTCAGTAGTTGGTTGTAACAAACTACAGCAGTCCACCATGGCTACGCAACTCCTATTAGTGACTCTAGAAGTTGAGTGCCTAGATCTTCCCCTTGGGGAAAGCCAGCGCCACTGGCCAAGCAAAACAAGTTGTCATTGACATAGGTGTACTCCTTAAGATGGCTGTTGACTGGACTAGGGTGGCAGTCATACAGGCTGTCAAAGAAGCCAAGGTCGGAGTCAGAGGACAGACTAAGGTCCATGTAGCTGTGAGATGTGTCATCAATAGACGCTGACGGAGTGTCAGGGGTATCAGGTAACACATCACATGGAAACGTGGCATCAGTTTGACTGGTGTTTTCATCCAGGCACACTGACATGGTCCCTTTCATGTGTTTCTGAGGAGGCAGACTGCAGTCACTTCCATCGCTGCTGAAGGGGAAATCGCCATCTGACTCTCCAAAGCTGAGGCCGTGAGCCATGCCTCTGTCTTCTGTGCCCAGCAGAGGCGGGCAGGACTGAGGGCCTGGGTTGGTGTCAGTGTCCTTGCTCTGGACGGAGGAGCAGGAGGAGTCCGTCATGTCGCTACTGCAGCTGTCCTCTCCCTCGACGGTCAGCTCAGTGCCAAAAAGGAAACCAGGTGCAGGAAAAGGCGATGCAGAGTGAGGGGTTGTGCAGCTTTCTAATGACAACAGGGTGTCATCAAAAGGGCTTCTGTGCCAGTCCTGAGCCCCTGGGTCTTCCTCTCGCCCATCCTCTTCCTCACTCGTCTCACGCTTCCTCTGGGGCTTATCCTCCAGCAGCCGTCTCTCCAGCTCCAGCTTCATGAGCGTGTGGATGTAGTGTGTCTGTACCCGGCCAGCGTTGAACTCGACGCGGCCAGCGGGGTTCCCACAGCTGTCCTCGGTGCAGCCACATGGGAAGTTGGAGCGGTCCATCTGCAGAAGTTGAGAAAATGGAGGAACCATCCACAAAAAAAAGACAAAGATTAATTCAACGTAGTTTTCGTGCTTACAGTCTTAATACTTCGGCAGTATTATTTCAAGACGTGCAGTGCTGCATACGGCACAGTGCAGTACCTGACACTTGACGCCCGCCAGGCTACAGGCGCAGGTAAGCGGCTCACAGAAGCCTTGGCAGTGGCAGCCGCAGTCCTCTCGCCAGCGGCGCAGCTCCTGCAGCTGCCGCTTCTCCTCCCGCTCAATGCGGACCACGCCCGCACGCTGCAGAAGCCTCCGCCTCTGCTTAGAGGAGTACGAGTGCAATAAATACCCTTCCTCTTCTTCTTCCTCCTCCTCCTCAGCCACACTTTTAAGGGCCAGCTCCTCCTCTGGAACATCCTGTACTATCAGTATCTCTGCTTCTTGTGTTGTTAGAGTGCCACTGCTTAGTAGCTGAAGGAATAAAACAAAATGGGTCCAAGGGTTAGTGTATGTCTATTTTTATTGTTTTCATCCATTCCTGTTATTAGATCAAATAAAAATTCTAATTCAATAACACTATCTTATACCATCAACTGCGTACATCTAAATTTCCAACAGCTTGGGAATCAGTCTATTAAACACACTGTTGCTGATGCATGTAAGGTGCGGTCATGTTTGTCGTGTGGGACAGCAGCAGGGAGCTCACCCTCTGTTTGAGAGCCTCTAGTCTCTCCTCCCTCAGCCTGGCTCTGAGCTTCTCCCTGCGCTGGAGCCTCTGCTCTGCCTGGTGCTCTGCCAGGCTGTAGCGGTGGCAGGAGGCGTGTTGCCTCACCATGCCCAGACTGCAGCCCCCGTGGCTGGGCACACTGGTGAAACCTTGGCACCGCTGGAAGAGGAAGACCGTAACTGAGTCGAAGCGGACTTTGCCCTTCATCCTGGCCCTCTTGGTCCTCTTGAGAATGGAGGAAACTGAAGAGATAAAAACAAGACAAGTTGTTAACTAATCTGCAGCAGCAGAGTGAAAGGAGCTGGCCAATGGTAGGTATGGCACAAATACTGTACCTGCAGGGAGACAGAACATGCATATGTAACACATATCGGTGCTATCGGTGCTTTCAGCTACCACTAGAGGGCAGGTATATTTATTTTCACCCTCCATTTAGTCTCACACAACTATCCTATTCAACATCAGAACATGAGTTATCACATTTCTATAAAATGTGTAAAAATTGAATTTTGCTGACCATCATCAACAAACATATCACCAATCACATTTGGTAGCACTTCAGTCCAACTTAGGCCTATGAATAGCTATGACACAGTGAGTACGTTATAAGGACCTAGTACCACAGACTGAAGCAGTATGTACCTGACTAGTGTTTAAGCGTATAAAAGCAATCAATGACCTTCCTTTAACATGACAAGAGAAGATCAATATCCTGTTACTTTCTGTGCTCAGACACTCCTTTAGGCATTTCTGTGCTTAGACCCTCATCAGCTGTTCACAAATGCTTTGGACTGATAACAGGAACTTCTTGTGAATACTTGTGTGCACTGAGTGATAAGCGCTAAGTCACTGTGCATGTTTGTTTGTTTTTAAATTTGTGGACTAATTGCCTATTGAGAATGATGTGCTGACTCACAGGAGAGGTTTGGGTGAGGGAGTGGGTAAAAAGGGAGCGGGGGCAGAGATCGACTCGGGTAGTTCTCCTCCTCCGAGGCCCATTTGGAGACGATGGGAGAGGACGAGGATGAGAGAGGTGAGGAGGAAGAGGAGTAGCAAGGTTCCTCATCACTGTCCTCAAATTTCCTTTTGAGGTCCCTGCTCATGGCAGTTGGAAATTCTTATCTGACAAAACACAAACAATAACAAGTTAACATTAATATCACGAGTCGGATGGACTGAGAATGATTCAGGGAAATGGGTTTGGAACTGCTGAGTATGAATACTAGTCATATCTAGCAGCCTTTCTGGCACTCAATGACAGTCTGGCACAGAAAATGTAGTCAAGCTGGTTTGGCAACTTTACAGGAGTGCTTTTGGCATGGGTAGGTTCAATGAAATTGAAGACCAGCTGTTGCCAAATTAGTTTCTGATAATAGGAGACATAGTAGTGCACAGAACTGGCAAAGGCAGTAGTCAATGCCTCTCTTTCTCCTCTAAGTGATTAACATTCCTGAAATTCCTTGAGTTACTCCAGAGAAAAAAAAGTCTGGACATTCTGCCTAGCAGAACACCCAAGCAGCCACAGATAAACATTGCCCTCAGGTCAAACTTGTTTACAGTTTTCTTCGGGTTTTTACATTGTCCATATTCTACACACCTTTAGAGGAAGACAACCAAACAGGGAGAATAATGCCTCCGTCGCATGACGCAAAGCTGTTGTAGAGGATGTGTGGGTGGGTTTTGGGTTACAAAGCAGCAAAGCAAACACACACACACACTCTCTTGACATACGTCACGGCACAGACCAACAGAACAGGGACTGGCAGAACAGCATGGACCAAAAGTGCAGCACAGTCCCGCCCCCACCGGAAGCTACAGGTGCCAAGACCAGCCCAGTATTCTGGCCAAGTCTGACACTCTCACACAGGTACATCTGCACACTCTCACACAGGTACAGGAGTTTCTCTGGCCCATGTTATGTAAACACCCTCTGCATAATCCCTCCACATCATCCAGATATATTAAACAAGAGTTTCAGATGTATTATGTTGGAATGACAAGTTAGATTAAATATTATAATAGCGTGACATTATAACACTGTTTAGGTGAGTGCACGAGAGAATGTCAGACCAAGTGCATTCCTTCTGAGTCTACTAATTATGTGAAAAGTTATGCAAAGATGGTTAGGTTAAAGTTGAAGCTTGTTGATCATTCCACATTTCAAGTGTTTGACTAGAGAGACCTACATTTTAAAAGGGCTGACCTGGAGAATATTAGCATTGTTCAGCTATGAGAAGTGCATGATAATACCAAGTTCTGTTTTCATAAGAAATAGACTTTTTTCCCTCTTACTAAAAAATGTGATCCCTCATGATTGCGTTTGCCAAGAGGACATTCCGTTCGTTGACCTCACTCTATTCACGTTCCACAATTAATGTGCGCTTGTGTGTGTCTGTATGTGTGTGTGTGTGTGTGTGTGTGTGTGTGTGTGTGTGTGTGTGTGTGTGTGTGTGTGTGTGTGTGTGTGTGTGTGTGTGTGTGTGTGTGCATATGCATTGCTTCAGCCACATAAATAATACAATGAATCAAAGCTAAGGGACAATTTCCATTCTAGCTGCACGTCAAAACCCTCAGCAAGCATCTACACAGAATGCTGATAACAAGATGCCCAGAGCAAGATGTTGACCAAGTGGTACAGAGTGAATAACAACTGAACAAGTAGCAGGAATTGCTCTCAGTCACACAAGCCTTGGTCTGCAGGGTAAATGTGTGTCATCCGCTGGGCCGTGTGTTTTGCACATGAGGTGACGTTTCAGTGGGTGGAGAGTGAGAGTGGGGAGAGAAAGCAGGTGAAGGGTGCAGAAGATCACCACCTCAGGCCAAGAGTGCTGAGAACAAGCTACAGAGAAGAGCGATCCCACCCTGTCTTCCAAACACACAAACTCTCTCTCTCTCTCAATCTCTCACCCCTCTCTCTCTATCTCTCTCTCACACACACACACACACACACACACACACACACACACACACACACACACACACACACACACAAACAGACCTATACTCAACCCCAAGAAAAAGTGTGACATACAGGACTGAAATGCAATTGATTATACACATTAAAACAGCCTTAAAGAAAAGAAACAAAGAAACAAAAACAAATCCGACAGCCTAAAATGGAAATATGAATGTGTGCAAAAAATGAAACCTGAAACCACTGAACTGACACCAAATACGTACTTGCCCTCGTTGTACAATTACTCCACTAAAACACTCATTCTCTCTTTCTTTCACACACACACACACACACACAGCTTCTCTGCACTTCCTTCCTCTCCCCCTGTTCTGAAAAGACTAGAGAGCCCTTTCAGTGACATTAGTAGATGTGGGTGGTAAAATGAAATGATTAAATGAATCAGGATCATGGTTCACTTGACTCTACCTACACATAGTGAGCACCCAGTCACATTATCATCAATATTTCATTTAAAGTAAAAGTACCTGAAGGGTACGAAGACATGATAAAGTGAAGTGAAGACATGATAAAACTGACTAAAATACTAAAAAAAGACCTATGATTACTATATACAACATGAATGGTATGTTATATAAACTATATTAAAATTAAAATCATATTAAGATCATTACAAATACAACTTTAGGCTATGTCGGTCATAACAGGTACTAAACATAGCTGTTGATGGACAAACATGAAGAGACATGGGAACGTACAGTAACTACGTTAGTCTTCTGCAGAGCCTAGGCATACTATAATATAATACTACAAGTTATTTGGACTCACTTCGCAGCCGCGACGCTTACTAGGATTTTAAATTCAACAAGAGAACATCATCCATTGAAACTAGTCAACAAGACTTAATGTGACCATCAGCACTTACTCTTCGCAGCCGATAATCATGAACGGAAATCGCCAAACATCAGTATTCCTGGTTGTCCAGCTATCTCTGGTAATTCAGCGACAGATGTCACTTATATTTGTATCACAACAGTAACTGTACGTACGCTGCCAGTTGTAGTTTCCTGTGTAATCCCAATCGCTCTGCAGCGCACTGTTATCGTCAGTGGAAAGCTCCCCCTAGAGTGGTTGACGTAGTGAGTAATGTGAGGAGTAATACGCGTGTGTTCGCACATAAATACACGTACACACATGTATACACACACATACACACACACACACACACACATTTATACACACACACGCACTGCACGGCACAGTACAGGACAAATATACAAATGATGTGTGAGTAAATAATACATCGGAAATTAAATCTAATACATAATACATCTTGTGAAATAGTTACTCGTGAAACCTTCGCAGTTGATGTTTATTTATAAATGAAGTCCCATTTGAAAGTGAAATAAACAGACACAAATCATACAAACATACAAAAATCCTTTCTGATGTCACATGTTATATACTCAGGTTATGTCCACATACTACTGTCAAGCTGTAGGCTACTGGAGCACAAAGGTCAGTGTCCAGAGGGGCTGCTGGAAATCTGAGACGTTGGGGCACTCTTGATATGGTGGATAGTCCAAATGTCTGTTGTTTGTCTGTGTATGTGTATTTGAGTTCAGGGTGAGGCAGTGTTGTGTTTGGGTGTTATGTCACAGAGTTGTGTAAAAACCTGAATGCACCTAATACATTAAGGCAATAAAACCACTTCATAAAATGCAATCCAGTAGTAGGGCATGGATGCACATAAACAGGTTTATGATCACAGTCCTGATCCAAGTCGTACAGTATATCATACAATGTCAAAACAGACAGAGGGACTACTTGTTAAATATTTCTTCAAAAACAACTGGTTTGGGAGCATAAAAAAGGACTGTATAATCTTGTATATGTGGTTTCAGTTAGCTTTAAGTCTGTGCTGTTAATGCTCTTCCATGTGTTGTTTTAGGGAAGTGAGACTTTGGGTCAAATTAAGCCCAGGCAGGGGAAAAATGTACCCAGTGTGTTTACCAAGCCATTTGTCCAATCACAGACCAGATGAGTTGTTGTCCTTGGATACCAAAAAGCCTTTCCTCTAACCAGCAAAACCCATCCAAAGTGAAAGTGTTTCTAAACACAGGTTGGACCGGTAAATGGTAATGAGTAGGATGTCTGCTCTTCAACAAGCCTGCCAAATGTGAGTGTGGAATGAAAATATCTCGTCGAAGCTTGTCTGTGTCCAGCAACCATCCCCCCACAAATAGACAGGCACACTCTCCCTCCACCCAGTAGATCGCCCAAGTGATTCATCCCATCTGTTAGGTGCTTGCTAACATCACCACACCACATTCGCTACATTACCGATGGTACTATACAGCCTAAAGGTAGTCGTAGGCTTTCATGCAAGAACAGACCTCATGGGAGGTCAGCACTTTCACAGTTCTTGGTCATTTGAGCAGAAACGTGATTCCCCTGCTAGTCCCCTTACTACAACGTGAGCTGTTTACCATCTAAATATAGCTTTTATTTAGTAGCCACCTCAACATTTCTAAACTGACATATTTGATTTTGAGCAACCATTCACACAAGGAGTTAAGTGTGAATGGAGAGTGTGACCCATGACAGATAGACGGACAGATTAATTTGCCTGTCCAGCCCTACTGTGCCATTTCAGGGCTAAACATTAGAATGCATCACTGCAGCCAGTGCTCAAGAGCAGAGGTAGTCATATGTAGGGCAGCCTTGATTATACATTTGGCCAATTACACATCAGCCTCAGCGATGTTTAAAGTAAACTTACTGTGGAGCCTACACAGAATAATGGGGAAGGGCTCCAAGCACTGCGCTCTGACCATCAGTACCAGGGCAGAACTGATCTTAACAGCATACGGTTTTGGATGGCCCTGTCTCTAGTTTTGTGTCAATACAGAATATGGGTTGATGCATTAATTCTGCACATTTTAGAAACGTTCTTTTTTGTGTTAATAATGATGAGACAGTGAGAGGGAATCATGATCTCATTTGACCTGTGTGAAACAACCACCAACATGTGATGGAAAGCCTACAAGTTCCATTTTCCTTCCTTCGACTTCAACAGCATTTAATCAAATTAAAAATTAAAATTAAGCACTGAGTCAGTTCTCATCCCAGCCCACCCACCCACATGCATGCACAGCACACACACACACAGACACACACTCACACACACACACACACACACAGACACACACACTCACACACACACACACACACACACACACACACACACACACACACACACACACACACACACACACACACACACACACACACACACACACAAGGCCCAATCACTGAGCAAATGACTGTGAAATGACAGGGATGTTGTGTAACTTTCAGTCTGTTAGCCTACATTCTCACTGGCTCTCTCAGGTTGCTGCCACCGGCTCTTGTGGCACCACTTTCAGTCAAGCTGTGCGTCTGTGCTGTGTGGTGCAGCACGGCAGTGGCCTACATACACTGAGGTTCTGACAAAGTTGACAAAGCTGCAGGCACACATGAAGCAGTGCCCTAATTCCACCCCTCCCTCGATCCAGTCTAAAGAAGGCACACACACACACACGCACACACACACGCACACACATACAGACACACCAGAGAGGTCTCAGCTGCTCTAGAGTACAAGGCGCGGTGATGTCAGCCCTCCACAGATTTAGATTCAGTGTCAACTATTTCTCTTATTTTGTTTTGTTCATTGCAATTCGGCCATCAACATCACAGCATACAACTGCACACACTATCTTTGGACACAAACAATCGTATTCATGTATACAAATAGACTAGACTAGACTAGACTAGGCTAAGAGCCACACAGCCCAATTACTTTTGTACTTTCCCAGTGCTTACACGTGAACTGTCTTCTATAGTCGTTCACAGGAGTGAGTTTTTCATCAAACAGGTTAAATGATGGTCAGAATGGAGAGAAACCCGACATGCCTCTTTATATTGTGTGTTTCCACCGGCGTAACCATGGTGACAGCTTGAACCAGGTGTGCAGTTACTGAGTTTGTGGTAACACTGGGTGCAAAGGGTAGAACAGAGCTTAACAAACAACCTCTCTCTGTCTAAATGTGTAATGTTGTGGAGGAGAGTCACTCTGGAATGTCCAACATAAACTTTCTCATACTTGCAACCACACTTGTGCAAGTTCCTTTGGCAGACACCCTTATCCACAATGCCTGACAAATGTGGTTTTATGTGTGTCTGTAGTAGGGTGTTATTACAATCTGCAGCAGTGCCAAAAACTAACACTATAGTTTTTACATACCTCTTAAATGTCTTGGCTGTTTGTAGTTGTCATGATGTCAAGTGATAAGTAAAGCATGTAAGTATGCTTCAAATGCTCCAAGTGTGGCATCTAACATTCCATCTCCTTTTTAGAGTAAACATTGAACATCTGCAGTACGCTTCCTGCGCTACTTCTCCCCTTCCCTCACCCCTTCTCCATGGTCAACCATAAATGATTCTGTTTAAGGAAGAGAATCATTAGGTGATGACTCAGTTAGCTGCCATTGGTATGTACAGTCAAGCCGGAAAGTCTGCACACCCCTTTCACCTTCTCCACGTTTTGTTACGTTACAGACATATTCTACAATAGATTGAGTTCATTTTTTGTCTCAAAACCTAGAGGACTCTCAAACCATGAGAATGAAGATTCTCTGGTCTGATGAAACCAAAATTGAACTTCTTGGCCTGAATACCAAGCGTCACGTCTGGCGGAAACCTGGCACCGCTCATCACCTGGCTATTACCATCCCTACAGTGAAGCATGGCGGTGGCAGCATCATGATGTGGGGATGTTTTTCAGCAGCGGGAACAGGGAGACTAATCCTGATAGAGGGAAAGATGAATGCAGCTAAATACACCGAGATCCTTGAAGAAAACCTGCTCCAGAGCGCTCTGGACCTCAGACTGGGGTGAAGGTTTACCTTCCAACATGACAACGACCCAAAGCACACAGCCAAGAGAACAAAGGAGTGGCGTTGGAGAAAGTCTGTGCATGTCCTTGAGTGGCCCAGCCAGAGCCCAGACCTGAATCCAATTGAACATCTGTGGAAAGAGCTGAAAATGGCTGTGTACCGACACTTCCCATCCAACCTGACGGAGCTTGCAAGGATATGCCAAGAGGAATTGGCGAAAATGTCCAGAAACAAATGTGCCAAGTTCGTAGCTTCTTTCCCAGTATGCCTTGAAGCTGTAATTGCTGCCAAAGGTGCAGCAACTAAGTATTAGGCTAAGGGTGTGTACAGAAATGTATCCCCTAAATAACCTATAAAAATAAAATTGCATATTTTCTAAAAACCTGTTTTCACTTAGTCATTATTGGCTATTGTGTGTAGATGTTTGAGGCAAAGGTATGTTTAGACACACTTGATTCAATGTATTGTATAGTAAGAACCCTCAGAAACACCATGTCTGCTGAGGCATCAGAGACAGAGCTATTACATTTGCAGGATAAGAGTACCATCACAGTCTCTCACTCGTCCTGTGATAAGGCACAAATGCACATGCTTGTTATGCATTATGGATGAATTTGCACTGCGGTAAGAAGTCACAGTCCCTCCCTGCACATCACTACAGGCAGAAGAGAAGAGCAGCAATATGGCGTAACATTTCGCTTTGCTGTGTCTTTATTTCACACTTTTCAAATTAGTTAAAATGTCTCGCGAAAATGAGATTTGGCATTCAATTCAATTGATGGGTAGGTGTAGGCCGAGGGTTTCTGCAAGTCGATCAGGTGGAGAGAATACAGCGGCATCCTACAGTGGAGAGAGTCTTGACTTAGGAGGGGGAGAAAGAGATAAAGTGAGTGGTTAGAGCTCGGCTGCCAATATGCATCTGTGTACTTAATGGATATGGTGATGAGGAACAATGTTCCCACAGCCATCGGCATTTGCGAGCAAGGGTCCCGCTATGAGAGCGCATGTGAGCGGACGCTGAGTAACCACAAAGGTGCATAGGCTTACAACCCTCACAAATTAATGTTCTCTTAGATGCACAACAGATCCTGTCATGCATAGTAGCCTAGTGTGTGATCGCTTTGCATTCTCTGACCAAAGTGCTAATTGCTGTAAAGTAATAGCAAAGGCCATACCCCAGAGTAGGGAAATCTGGTACCTGCGGGCTAGCCGGGGAGGGAACACAAGAGCAGCTGTGAGTGTGAAACTCATATCCCAGATCTCGAGCAGTTTGTCTGTTCAGTTCACCTGCAAGCAAGCTGCCTTTGTTTCTGAGCCAGAGGAAGAGCATGCCTAGGTTACGCAATGCTTTCTGCCTTTTGGTGGCTGATCTTATCTGATTCTAATCTTCAACTGTCTGTTCCTTCTGTCCTTTCTTAGAGGCAGGCAGCAGCACACATTTTTTGGCAGTTTAGCTACAAATATGAGGCAGATTAACACTGAATGTTTTTCCACTGTTTGAAACTTTCCCCCGTCTTTAAACAGAAGCCTCACACAGGTGTGAAAGACACACACAAGTCAAACATCACCACTGCAGCAAAAATTAAACGTGTTTATGTTGGTGATCTATTTAATTTAATTTCATGTCTCTGCTGTTAGTTTATTCAACACATTTCACCTGTCCTGTATCTTCCGTGAAGATTAAGGTATTGTTACAAAACACATTGAAATATGTATATATTTCACACTATGATTAAGCATTGTGTTCTTATGCTGGATTGTGTAAAAGACACACAAACTCACACTGAAGACTACCAGAGGCACATGCACGAGAACTCCCCTTGAGGGGCACAGTTGGTCATTATGTACAATAATATTATGTAACTATAGGGAATTATATGATTCATTTGAAATAAAAAATGAGAAGCTAATAAAAGGGCATTACGCAGAGTAAGAAGACAAATAGGCTACATGTGTAGGCCTGTGTACTGGGGGGTATTGTTTACTAAGTAAGTAGGAAACCCTCCTCAAGGAAGAGCCCCATGGTTTTGTGTTGCTAGGAGAATGTAGCCATAGGGCTCTTCTATTAGGAGGTTCACCACTTACTCTGAGTTTACTTCTCCGGGTTAGTCACTAAACCATGTACTTGGAATACCCTCCTGGTGTACCCCTGCTTTGAGACTGATGTGGTCAATTCTCATCGGTCTTTCTCGCCCCCTAGTGCTGGTAGTTATGTCACGCCATCTCTATTATAATTATCCACTAGTTGGCGCCAAACGCTGTAGACCAGCTAACACCTGTTTTTCTTTTTGTAGTTTAGCGAAATTGTCAGTGAATTGCTCTGATGAATAACACCGGCTAATCTATCAGATAGATGACAAATCATCTTATTTAGTGCATGACACTTTTAATTGGTCCTCTGTCGTTCTCTAGGGACTACTTGTTAAAACTGGATTACGCAGGTAAACAAATTCAAAATCGGGAAAAAATGCACATGTCTGAAGGAAGAATTACTTGCTTTTAATATAGCCTACAGGTCTCAAATGACACATTTCACTTGCAGATAGAGTACAGCTAACCCCCTTTGTTAAATGTTCTTTACTTTAGTTTTATACTTTAGTTCTCGGAAAATAAAGTAAACCATTTACTTTAATGAATGCAAGGCAGTGAAGTAGCCTATGTCAGAAGTCTGGATTTTAGCTCAAAGCAACTCGATACACTAGCAATGTAATGTTGTCAATGAGAGCGGTCCCTATTGAATACATATTTAGCTGAAGTTGAAATAGATCATAAGAATAAGATTCAAGATGCATATAAATGTAATAAATAGCCTAGTGAATTGGAATTATGTTTTTTGACAGACGAGGAACACTATAGCCTATTTAGTGTCTATTTTTAGAGCTGTGAGATATTTATCACATTGCAAAACATTAAAGCAACCCCAAACACACTGGGATCTGAATCTGATACACATATGACAATAATATCAGACTTAACATGTATCCTCCCACTGAAACTCAAGCTAAGATGAGTTTTTTGTAAAAGGTAAAAGCCGGTAGCGGTTAAAGTCATGAGATCAAGCGGCAAGTGGGCCATTTTAGGCACGTACAGTGTATGTGTGCCATCTGTGTGGGGGCAGGCAGCTGGTGAGGGTTTCGAGTGGCTCTGGAGGGCACCGAGGTGTGGCCCTGGATATATCTGTCTTGCAGAGTCATGCTGTCCTATTAGCGCTAGCTCACTCACTCACTCATGCATCTCTCCGGTTTAAACCAGGGTGTGGGAAAATGTGTCCCAGGAAAGGTGACTCATAAGTTCAAAAGGCTGGGCTGAGATAGTCATAACTTATGATCAGAATGGTCTTTACACATCACATACATTGTACATCTGACAACATGCAAACACATTTTAAACTATTCTTCGTGGATTCATGTGTTGACAATCAAACCTATGTGAAGGATGATTGTCAAATCAGAGTTTTTAAGATAATTATCATAAATGTTATCATTGTGTCTTGAGGAAGCTTGTGTCTGAGGCAGTAATAAAAGAGGACTTTGGACAATGGAAAAGGCTGTGTCTGGGGAGAGAGGAACAAACTGCAGTTTGAAACGGAGGAGAAATGTGGAGCTGCAGACACTGATAAGGTAAATCTAACTACTTACTGATTTTTAGATTTGTCAAAGGTTTTTTTTTTGTCCTACAAAAAGATCTCTGACATAGAGCAAGGCATTTGCCAGAAAAGAGATCTTATGGTAGATTATAAAGAAGTATGATTAAGACGAATGAGTATTGTGTCTCTGAACAATGCACATTAACCTTTAACTACATTAATTGTGCATTTTTGTAAAGTAATTGCAACAGTTATAAAGTGTAAGACAGTGTAAGCTTTAGAGATATAATCCCTTCAAAAACATTTGGTCTTGCCACTTTGAGACAACGCTGCAGTCCGCATGACATACAGAAACATTAACAAAGTCATATGACAGGCGGACCGTCTCAGTGTTAGATCATGTGACTGTAGTGAGCACACCTTTCTATAGAAAGTGAATATGCTTCAACTAAAAATAAATAAATAACTAAAAGAATGTATAGATGCATCACTACTTGACTGCGATAGCATGTACACATTTGAATGAGTAAATTGCATTTGCATGTGTATAGTAATGGTCCTTAATGTATTTCTGTCTTGGTTCAAATATATTACTGAGCCAAAGGGTACTCTACCACAATTTATATAATTTCAGCAGTTAATAAAATGTTGTCACATACTGTCTGTCCTCTCCAGATAATACAATGTAAAAGAGCATTTTGAAAAATATCCTATGTGTCACATGTGACACACGGTGATGCATTTCTTAAAGGATAGATTCATGACTGAGTTAATTCTCCTGAAGATTCCACCATTTTTGTTCTTAAATGGCCTTTTGTTTTCTCCCTCTGGCATCACCTGTCACTGAGGACAGCCATGATGAGCAGCAACCTTTGGAGAAGCCAATCCCTGAAGAATCTCTCTGGGGGGCAAAGGTCATGGGCATCGCCAGGGCCTGGGAGAAAGTCCGTCTCGCAGCTCGTCCAACAGTGAGTCACAGTCACATGTGAACAAGGAAGCACTTGCCTTACAGCAGAGCTTCAGTCCTGCAATTATTTCTATAAAGACCGTCTTTGTTTTGGTTTCAACAGGTATCAAAGTTGCGCTGATCTGAGTACTACAGGCATAGAGGAAAATGGACTAAAGGTTGGGTTTTCAGTCATTGTGAATTGATAACACAATCATACTGATAAGTCTTAAACATGAATATGCCTACCCACATGGTTTATAAAGCCATGCTGTATATTACTAGAACCCATATTACATTACAAAAGTCTGTTTATGTTTCCTAACTTACTTTGGCACACGTGTGTGCTGATCTCTCCTTCTCTGCTACAGCGTGAGCCCTACACAGATGATGAGCCCTACGCAGACGAGGCCCAAAGCCCGTGGGGTGGCGGTAAGCCGGATGCTTCCGTCAGGCGCTTCCAGAGCAACCTATTGGAGGACCCCTCTGGGTTCAGAGGATGGAGCACCCTCACCCGGAGCCGCTCCATGGAGTCGCTGCCCAGGCGGGAGCCGGTGGGCACCAGTGCCCTCAGGGAGCTGTTCGAGTCCAAGAACGCCCTGCAGCAGGATTTCGCCAGCAGCCCCGGCCTCCACGCCACTCCTCCTGCCAAGCGGACCCCTGCGACCCCCACAGCCACCCCGGCAAGAAAGCCAGCGGCCACGGGGCACGGCAGACCCACACTCCACAGCGGTGAAGTCACCCCGGCAAAGAGGGAGGCCACGCGCCAGGTGGGCGTCATGCTCTATATCTGTCTCAGTAAACAGGAGGGACGTTATAATATATGACAGCCAAAATGATTAGACCTCTATTGAAAGAATGGTTATCCGGAATTAAGTATACATAGTCCTTTGAGACCGATTAAACAGCTGTCCAGGAGACCCTTTAAGCTTCTGTCAGAACAGCTACTCAATGCATAAATGGGCTCACTGATCAGTCACATATTTCAGTTGTCGTTAGACAAAAACTTGCTTCTCTGTTAAAACAGGACATTTCATTCAGGATAACTCGCTTATTAGTTAACATTATTTTAGTGAGTTTCAGTTTGGCATATGATGGATATGCTTCTATCTAATCGATACAATTGTAAACATCAGTTATCATATACAAACATATTTATGTGACTATTATTATTTGTGTTTGTTTGCGCAGAGACTACAGGCTACTGAATCGGAGCGATTAGAGAGGAGGAAAACCATTGGTAGTGTCCCAGGATCTCTGGTCAGGGAAGAGAAAGGTCCAAGAGGTGAGTCTGATGCTCATAAAGAGGATGAGAGGTAACCTATGGTAACAGGAGTCATTCATATGTCTTAGTAGAGTTTTATGCATAAGTGTTTCTCTTCGCAACGCCAAATAAACGTATCTCGTACACACCGCACCTGTGAGACCGCGAGGATCAAAAGACTGACTGCGGAGCGTCTCCTGCCTAGAAACGGGGACATTCGGAGTCGAACCATTCAACACATCCAGGGTAATTTTATGTCGCCACTGTGGTGCAGACATGCGTGAGGCTGTACCCACGTTAAAAATATTCTTTAGTTAATCCAAACATTGCACAGGGTAGACATGCCACCACCCACACAAAAACCCTTATAGGCAAACAGTAGCTCCAGTTTCACTGCCAAGTGCTTGAGGTCACTGAGCAGAGACCCAGCAGGATGTAGATGTGTAGACACAGAACTATGCCAGTCACTCATACTGGAGACATGAGGTGGCCTATAGGGTTACACTTGTGACCAGGGCCCTGACTCTAACACCACTGAGTCCCCAGTCCGTAGAGGTGGCATAGGGCTCACACGTCAGGCGGGAATCAGACGCCGCCTGGAGCAAAGTGTTAGTCACAAAGGTTTTGACAGGGAGGGGCTTGGCAGAAGATCCTGAAGGGCTTTTTTTGGGGCACACATGCCACCACAGGGCTTACTTTGTTTACTGGGTCAGGGCACCGTCAGGGGGGTTGAAAGGTAAAAGGGAACAACAGAGATTGTTTACAACCATGAAGTCTTGAAATCAGAAATAAACTCTTCTAAAGTCTATGTAACTCCTTTTTATTAGTCTGTATCAAACTAATACCACTAATAACCCTTGTTAGTTTTTGTTACCAGTAAAAGTCAGTAAGTAAAACTGCCAATAGTGGATTAGCTCTTTTTCAATCCGCTAGAAGGAAAAGGTGGTTATTTCTCAATGGTCACTGACTGGCTTGAGGTTAGATGATGAGGATGGATGGGGCTGAGCAGAATTGACTTTTCTCAGTGATTCGAAATGATCTCAGTCCTATCACATACAATGTGTCAAAACAACAATGTTGATATACATAGTTATACATGTTATAGTTGGACATGGATATGTGCTTAACAACATTCCTATAATTCACGTTATCTTCACACTTACGTTACGTTACAGTAAGGTATGAATGTGTTCATGAAAAATATCTTGCATGACTCATGTTGGTGATGTTGATGTCTAATATAGAGGCCAAATGTATGTAGTTTACATACAATGACAATCAAGGTCACAGGTAAACTTGGCCATGAACTTGGCTTGTGATCTTCATTACATGAATCATTACAGTTTTAATATCAGCTTATATGGTTCTCAGCAGAGACCTTCAGGACAGTGGTGATTATTTTGAGTCTTATTAGCTAGCTCAGTTCACTATCTCTGACATGAGCTGTGTGTACCCTTAGTCACTCTTTCACATTGCACAACATGATTTGTTCAGAATTATAAATACACAGCCTTGTAGTATCGCCAAGACAGAGAGAGGCAGGGTTCAGGGAGCGATCTATTCATAATTATGATCACACTGAAACACCTGATGACATCAGAATGGAGGTGGGGTGGGGGTTGGGGGGGGGGGGGGGGGGTCCTGCTCAATGCCAGTAGTAGGCGATGACGCTGGTATTGTGAAACCAAGAAGCAAGGGGAGCCCCAGGACCCCCCCCAACCACTTCCAGTTCCACTGACTGACTCAGCCTTGTGGAATACAGGCTGTAAACTCCCCCCCCCCCCCCCCAAAATAGCAGGCTGGCTTCATCCCAAGCGTCGCAGGGCCTGATAAAAATCAGCTGTCACCAGAGCTACAGGGCCAGAGACAAGCAGAGTGACAGAGAGAGTAGAGCTCGCCAGCCAAACACTCTACACAGCATTTGATCCAGAAGGGGGATCCCACAACGGCGGTCACACACACACAGAGAGAGGAGCTGCTTCACACCACAGAGAGCCTCTAGCAGACAGGACAGCACCGGAGCTATACAATTTAATTCAAGCAGCTTCAGGCACAACAACCAACAACCTAAAACCTGTCAGGTCTGAAGAAGGTGATCAGCAATTAGTGAGTATTACGACATTAAGGGCACTGAATGACATATTTTTTACAGTGTATGATGATGTGGAATTTGAGTCTGTAGCCATATGGGTTTCCTGTTGTTGCTTGATTGACGCAAACTTACATAGATCTAATCGCATGAATTAACATTAGTTATTTACTTTCGTTTTTAACGTTAGTTATTTACTTTCGTTTTAAACGTTAGTTATTTACTTTAGAACACATTACACAACACAGTGTTATCTGATAAGCTGAATATGTGTGTGAAAATAGAGGACATTTCCAATTCGATCACATTTGAACCAGTCATTGTTACTGTAAGGCTCTACCTGACTTCAGATGCTGCCCCTATCAAATTGTATGATTTGATTTTGGTTGTTTCACTTGACCCTCTAACTAACAAGACAAGGCAAGCTGAGATCAGAGGTCAAGCCAAAGAGAGGCTGAGTTTCCTGAAAGCTTTTTACTGCCATAACAATCATTAAATAATACAAAAGAAGCCATTCTGAAAAGGCTTTATCTTAGTTGCTGTGATAGTACTGCAAAGTTTTCCCCTGAGAGCACTGTTGGTCTAAATTCCAGAGAAACTAGCTGTGCAAACTGAGAGCATTTATGACAACGATTTCTGGAAAGTGGTGTTTCCACACTCCCGAGTTTATGAATGAACACGGTTTTGTCACATTTTTCCCTCATCTTAAACTTCAGAGAAGGTTTTTTTGGGCAGCTGAAGACACTGAGCAAATGCCAACTGCATATCACAATCATTTGGACAGCTGTCAACGGCACTAAAGCACTCTCAAGGCAGAGCCCCTAATAGCTCTGCCCTCTATTCCTTAGTGGAAAGAATGGCAGGAGATAGCCATGTCTCGCCATTAAGTGATGAAAATACACCCCCTCCCCACACACACCCCCACCCACCCATGGTGGTTCAATAGTACTATATATATATATATATATATGTCAGGTATGCGTTTGTGAGGTTGTCTAATAATAAGTAATTATGTTAAGCAGAATAGTTTACTTACTTAAATACATTGTGATAAGGATATGTAATGTAAAGTAGGATCCGAAAGTCTGATAGTTTAGGAAAGATAGTCATCGCATATAGAAAAGGGGTTGGGAAGATACATTCCCTTTTTGTATTGTGCACCCGTGAATGTTGTGGTGGCTACCTCACCACACTTATGATGTCAGTGGCTACCGCTGGGCCTAAATGCTGCTATGCCCCTGTTATTCTCTCTGTTCATTCAGCTATGCAAACGTTTTAAGCTCGGACTCGTGAGAGGCGCCAGTGTGTGGCCCTGTTCTTTTGTCTGTGAGAGCTTACGGTGTGAAAATGGGGGGTATGCTCGGAGCTGACCATCAGTTACTGCTGACAGATCTATGCAGCAGGCCAGGGCTGCTGATCGCTCAAACTGGGGGGGCTACATACCTAAAACACCTTGAAAGTATTTGTCTAGGACTACTGCACATTGCTGAGCTGTAATAAATCAAGCGAATTCACTATGTTAGATCCAAGAATGTTAAAAACAATACATTTCAATATATCTAGATTTTAATTGAATATATTCATATATACCAATATTCATATAATAGGTTACATATTTTCAGATAATAAATTGCATATACAAATTCAGAAGTAACCAATTAAATGGTATAAAGACTGAACTGGGTTCAGAGGTCAACTACCATGAGAATTTGCAACTCTCAACGAAACATGTTGACTGCGTTTTGGAGGCCTCCAAGGTATTTTTGCTACAATGTTATTGTTTAACAATACTGACAGACTTCAAAAGGGGCCACACTCCAGCTGATCTAGCAGTTGTTGTTGTTGTAGACATACCTTCTCGTCCATGGTCACTTCATGAGTACTAGTTGTCTTGAGTGAACAAAAAGTTGCTGGAACGTTATTTAAAACGTATTTTGGTTTAGTTAACAGATGCATTTAATGCTATGCCATGTTGCTATGATCATGAGGAGAAGTTGTGACAAAGCTAGCACCTCATTTATGTGCAGAGCAGTCACACACACACACACACACACACACACACACACACACACACACACACACACACACACACACAGATGCACACACCCTGAAATCAAACCTCACCCACCACACCACTATTGGGGTCACCTGTTGAATAAGTATGTTGTTTAGTCTGGTTTGTGAAAATAGCATTCACAGTGTGTGGCATTTCCGAACTACAAGCATAGTTTCCACATTCTACACGGTATAACAATAGCTCACAGCGATAAGAGACACACCAGTGGTGCTCTGCTATATATACACATTGCTATCAATGAGCCTGTCTACTGAGACACCACAAGGCTATTGCAGTTCTGGCCAATTCATTCTTATCTCCTGTATATGGGTCAGTGCAACTCCGACTGTCCTGCACGTCAGTTCGACATGTATTCATAGTCACACTGCAGGTTCATTTTCTTGTGTTATTGTAGCTTTCTCTACTGCCCACAGAATTACCTTTTATTTCAGAAGGTTCCTCTTCAAATGCCCATCATACCATAGTTTGCCCTGTAGCTGAATTAATAGAAATATCACCTAATGTCTATGCTCTTTTACACAGAGAGTAGGAGAAGAGCGCCACTAGACTCAAGAGCTGCCTCCTCTGGCACAGCACAGGACAGCACTACTTCGTCTTTGAGAACCTCCCTGCCATCCATTAGAGACAGATCCGTTCTCTACCTGTCAAAGGCAGCAGCTGCGGACACACCAGGAACTGCCACACAGCAAGTGAGTGCCTGGAATACCAGCCATGCTTCCCATGCCTCCCAGGCATTTATTGCCCAGAGGTCAAGAGCTCTGACTGGCTGATGTAGATCACTGGGGTGGGGGGGGGGGCTGACACAGTGAGGTGGGGGGGTGGGGGGCTGACACAGTGAGGTGGGGTGGGGGGGGGCTGATACAGTGAGGGGGGGGGGGGGGGGGGCTGATACAGTGAGGTGGGGGGTGGGGGGCTGACACAGTGAGGTGGGGGGGGGGGGGGGGGCTGATACAGTGAGGTAGGGGGGGGGGCTGATACAGTGAGGTGGGGGGGGGGGGGGGGGGGGGGGCTGATACAGTGAGGTGGGGTTAAGGACAATTGATCAGTGTGACTCATAAATGACACAGAATGCACATCACTCCCCTACACATTTTAGACTGAAAAAAATACCACCATAGAAAATATTTGTGATCTGCCATTAGTGAAATCTGCAAACGTGTGACATTTATATCTGCTTGGATTCTACAGGGTAGTGTGGTGCAGGAGCACATAGCTTCCTCTGGAAAGAAAATCAAACAAAGCAAGGTATTGCCATATTTGCTTGCTATCATTAACTCTCTTGGACTGCTGTGGAACTAATCTCCTGTGTGTTTCATTCTGACTTTGCGCTAAACAAAGAGGTTGCTAATGCTTCAAGATTTCAAAATGTGTAAAAAAGTGAAATGTCATCAGGTTTGAAGACAAATACCAAAAACATCACCTCATCTCATGATTCCTCATTAATGAATCCATATACAGTAACTCTTCATTTATGTTATTTTAAATAAATGTATATAGCTTGTGTCAATCTATACATGACAAACACTCACTTTTGAGGAATCAACTGCATAAACACTAGCGTAGCTATGTCGGTTATTGGCCAGTTTGTTAAAAAATCGGTCAGTCTGTTAAACAATCGAAATGCTAAGTCTATTAATTAGATTGACATGACAATCCGTACGTAGCCGTTAACACACGCATGCCGCTATTATACCCCGTTACCCCGATAGCTATTATATATTGTAACAGACATCAGAACCTGGGGTATTTATAATCTCAAACATCCTGAGCATAACAATTGTGGGTGAAGAGCTCAGAATTCATATTAACCAGCGTGGAGTTCATCTAACCTCTGCATGAGTGAGGCTGGTGTGCTGTGAAATACTTCCAGTGAATGAAGGCAAACCCCCAGAAAGCAGGTAATGTACTGCCAAAACTATTAACATTTACGACTAACCCTGTTTTTAAACAATATTTGTAACAATAATTTTACAACTTTGTTTGCGTGTTGTTGAAATTAACAAAATCCCTTCCCTTTTTCTTTTCCATCCAAGATGGCCGACCTAACCAAACAGATAAAAGTAACTGATGCTAATGAAGAGGATGACCTTCCCCCCCCTCCCCCACCACCACCACCACCTAGACCTCACATGGATGAGTCTGTAGCTAATAGAGACCCACATCTCCTGCCTGTTCCTCCACCCAAAGAGACATTCTCAACATTCTACCAGCAGCGGCAGAAAAGTGAACTAAAGAGACTCTTCAAACATATCCACCCTGATGTGAAGATGAACTTGGATGAAGCGATTGATGATGAGATAGTGGAGGCAATGCACTCAGATGATGCTGCTGATTCAAACTACCAGGGGGAGGTTCAATCCATGCGGTGGATTTTTGAGAACTGGACTATTGACAATATTGGGGATCCTCATACCACCAAAAAGCTACTTGATGAGGAGCACCTCCAGAGAGGGGACGTCAGAGGAACGTCCTCCATGTTTGAGCATGGTGCTTGGGACAGCTCTCAGACATCTTCAGCAGCTGACAGACAAGGTCTGGTCAAGGGAGATGTCCGCACAGCCACCTGGTTGTTTGAGACACAGCCCATGGATTGTCTTGGCAAATCCAGCACTGAAGAAGGGGAACTTGTCGAGGCAGTGTTGAAGGAGCCCATTGTGAAAGGTGATGTTTCGGGCGCAAGGCTCCTGTTTGAATCTAGGCCTCTGGATGCCTTGGGTCGCTGCTGCTCTGTTGAAGATCAGAGTTTTCTTCGTCTGAAGTCAGAGTTCCAAGAACATAAAGGAGACGTCAAGAAGACAGTGAAGCTCTTTCAGGCAGAGCCCCACTGTGCTCTTAGGGATAGCAGTGGTAACATCCACGAGATTAAATCTATTTGCAGGGAGGAGATACAGAGTAGCAACTTCAACACAGCACGCTGGCTCTTTGAGACGCAACCCCTGGATGTCATTAACAAGGACGCCACTGGAATTCAGATCATTCGGGGTATATCCCTTGAGGAGGCTCAAAAAGGAGGAGTTGACAAGAAAAGGTGGATGTTTGAGACACAGCCATTAGATGCTATCTGTGAGGGTGCCGTTGAGGAACAGAAGTTTCAGGGCATATCGGTAGATTTGGAGGGAGTAGCTGATGTTGGAATGAAACAAAAGCTTTATGAGACACAGCCTTTAGCCGCAATTAAGGGTGAGACAACGTCAGAAAAAGTGGAAGAGAAGGAAGTGATTGTTGGAGGAGATGTGAAATCTAGCCTTTGGCTTTTTGAAACTCAGCCCACAGAGACAGTGAAGGATTGCTATGAGGTGGGGCGTCTCAAAAGAGTCACAGTTTCTCCAGATGAAAGGGGAGAGGTGAAAGGCAAAAGACAAACATTTGAAAACCCGAACATCAACAAAGCTAAAGTTGACAAAGAGAACAAAGTTGAAGACACAGAAAAGGGGGATGTCAAGTCTTACAAGAATCTCTTTGAAACAATTCCTATCGATCACATATCACAGTCTGAAAATGAACCAACTGAAAGCCTGGATATCACGGCTGGGAACGTGAAAGGTAATAAGGCATTGTTTGAATCAACTCCCCTATATGCAATTAAAGACAGTTCTGGAAATATCCACGAAGTAACAACTGTAAGCAGGGAGGAGATCATCAAAGGAAATGTCCAGAATTACAAATGGATGTTTGAGACAAGACCACTGGTTAAGTTTGAGGAAAGTACAGGAAATGTAGAGATTATCAAAGGCATTACAAGACAAGAGGATACGGGTGGTGATGTCAGGCTGGCAAAATGGCTTTTTGAAACTCAATCTCTGGATGGCATCCATTTAAAATTCAACAAAAGAGAGCAGGACACATCAATAGAACAGGAAGAGATTCAAAAGGGGGATGTCAAGACATGCAAGTGGCTATTTGAGACACAGCCAATGGACATTCTGTATGAAAAAATAGAGAAACAACAAGAGACAGAAACAATACCTAAGGCAGATGTCAAGTCACATACATGGCTTTTTGAGACACAGCCATTGGATAACATTAAAGACGGTGATGCCCAAAGTCTAAAATTATCCAAGACTTTGCCAAATGAATTAGCAAGTGATGAAGTTGTCAACGTGAAAACAGTAAAACACCTTTTTGAGACTGAGACCTTAGACAGAATCACAAGTCAACCAGACTCAGAGACAGACGTGAGATATGTCAGTCAAATAAATGTCCAGTCAGGGGATGTCTCACGAGTGAAAGAAATTTTTGAATCCCAGTCTCTTGATGCAATTGGATGTGAGATGATGAAGGCAAATAAAGAGGAGCAGGATATCAGCATCCAGGCAGGATCTGTTCACAAGTTTACCTGGCTTTTTGAGAATCAACCTATCAGTACCATAAATGATAAAGAGGGTGACATAACAATGAGGACTGTCACTGACATGGAAAGTGGCGATGTCGGAAGCAAGAAGTTCATATTCGAAACCTTCTCTTTGGACAAAATTGAGGACCAAGACCAGCTGCTTAGACATCAATCTGTGAGTGTGGAAAAGCCTGTGAGTGGTGTTGATGTGAAGTCAAGCACTATGTTGTTTGAATCTCAGCCTCTTTATGCCATCAGAGACAAGGAAGGGCAGTTTCATGAAGTCACCACAGTTAAGAAAGAGGAGGTCTTGAGTGGAGATGTGCGAGGAGCTCGGTGGATGTTTGAGACCAAGCCCCTCGATGCCATTCAAGAAGACAAAGAAGTTTATGTAATTCGGGCTGTCACACAGGAGGATGTCCTTAAAGGGGATGTGAAATCTGCTCGGTGGAGATTTGAGACTCAGCCCCTTGACTCTCTCACATCCCGAGAGGTGCCATCAGTCAAAGTAGTGGAGGACATCACCGGCAGCAACAATGTGCAGCTGAACAAAAAGCTCTTTGAATCTGAATCTGAGGCAGCTCAGAGGAAGTACGTGAGGATGGTCAGTGTCACAGATGTCCAACAAGGGGACGTACGCACCTCGACCTGGCTCTTTGAGACTCAAGCGATCGACTCACTCAAAGGTGAGCCGCAGGAGCAGAGTGAAATGCAAACAGTTCTCAGAGAAGAAGTCCAGAAAGGGGACGTCAAGCGCTGCACCTGGTTGTTTGAATCGAAACCACTGGACAAAATTATGGACCTGGATCCCTCAAATGCCAACCCTGTAGAGCAGGAGGACATCCCAACGGCAGATGTGAAGAGCACCACCTGGATGTTCGAAACCACCCCCCTGGATAAGATCACTGTGGAGAGTGTAACTGAAGCACTCTGTCGCCTCAGCCAACTCAGCCTCATTCACTCCAGTGGGATCGTCATCCAAGCCCATGATGTTGGAAATGTCATCATGGCAAAATACCAACTTCTTCCTGTTGAAGGCCCTAAAGTCCAAAAGGAAGAAGCCGTGGAGGGTAATATCAGAAACATCATGTTGCAGCTCCTGTACAGACCAAACCTGAAGCCCAGAGTTGCTGTCTTACAGGAAGACGAACAGGGAAATGTCCAGGCCTCTGTGCTGGAGATTCCACTTCACCAACAATCAGCCATTGATGTTGATGAACAAAAGCAGAAAATAGAAAGGGTCGTTCAGATCATTGAGAGTGTCCTTGTTCAAAGCAGCAAGTCCACTCAAGCTGGACTGGTGATGCAGGAATCTGAGGATGGGCAACCTGAGATGGCAGTTTACTCTTTCCGCTGCCAAACTGGTCTAAAAGCGGAAAGTGTCGACATCCAACGGGGAGATGTCAAGTCCGCAATAGGAAACCTCTTGGCTACTGCCCACAGCTCAAGAGTGACATCTTCATGTAGACTGGAGGACAATGAAAAAGGAAATGTGGACCTGTATAGAAGCTGCATCGAGAAGGGGGATCTGCAGTACCTTAAGAACCTACAAGCAGAACCTTTGGAGGAAGACCTTTATTCTGTACCAAAAGAACAGATTGAAATTCTCCAAGGAGATGTAAAAGAAGCCAAGAGGCACCTCAAAGAACAAAAGGACCTAGTTGAGAGAACTGTTTTGGATATAGTGTCAGGGGACGTCAAAACCACCAAAAAAGTGTTCTTGAGCAGTCCAACCGGTGCAAACGTCGACTACTTCGTGCCAAAGGATGATATCATCCCTGGAGATGTCACAATTGCCAAGCGGCAGCTCACTGACGCAGTCAAGCAGCCACTCCTAATGCAGAAAGAAGAGATTGTCTCAGGCGACATCAAAGCCACGCTGGAGTCTTTGGAGCGGGCAAAACAACAGAGTATACATATGGAGCGGGACGTCATAACTCCCGGAACCATCTATGATCTGGATGTGTCAGTACAAGAGTTAGAGGATGAGGACAGACCCAATTATAAGGAGAAAATAGTTTCAGGGGACATCAAGGCAGCAAAACAGTCCCTGGAAGAGGCGAAAAGTAGGAGCCTGAGAGTAGATCGTGAAGTTCTTGTTCCAGGCAAAATATACGACCTCAATGCAACATCCTCGCAAGAGGGCATCTCACCAGTGAAGACATCAGCCTCAACCACGAGTAACCCACAGGTTACGACAACATTTCGCAAGGTCAGTGCCTCAGAAATTTATCAGGGAACCCATGACAAATGTGAGGCTTTTCGTCAGAGTGAAGTGGAAAGGATGTCAGATTTAAATACTAGCGGAGTGGAGACAAATTCAAAAGGTGCCAGTGTCTCTTACATTCCTTACATAATGTCAGAGAGTGAAGCCAAGAATCAAGAGCATGAAACAGCAGAAGAGGTTATGAAAGGAGATGTGAAGGCTGCCATCCAGTCATTGTATAGTGCTTCTTCTGAACAGAGAACCACAGACAAAGAAGAGATTGTGAGAGGTGATATGCAAGCAGCACTACAGTCGCTTCAGAAGTCTAGTGTTAATGTGTCACAGGGGGATTACAAAGCAGCAATGATTTATAGGAAAGCAGGGCAGTCTTACTCAGAGGGCAGAAAGAAAAAAGACTCAGGGACTGTGTGCAAACAGAATGTAATGTCTATGCCTCCATCTGACACTGAATTGTCTCCTTCGGTTTCAGTAACCTACAGGGAGCATCGGCCCACTGCAGCAATGAATTCAGCACCTGTCATTAGTTCCAGCCCAGCAGAAAGTTCTAGAGCTTCCATCCCCTCTCCTCTGATAAATGAAGGTCCTCCACCACCCCTTCCTCCAAAGACTTGTGAGCAACTAAAAGAGTTAAAGCCAGCCCTTCCACCAAAGCCGCAGTGGTCAACCATGTCTTCTACCGAACCCAACGACTATAACAGTGACACTCATTACATTCCGGCCATCCCTCCCAAAATGAAAATGGGAAAGTCAACCCCTCCCCCTTTACCACAGGGGACTGCTTTAATCAAGAATGAAGACTTTAAAGATTCCCACCACATGCATGCAACAAACGAGACAGAGGGGCAACAGTTGTCAAATAAAACAGAAGACCGAATTGCCAGAAAGACAAAGCAATGCACTGAAAACTGGAAGCAGGAAACAACGATTGAAACTCTGTCAGAAAATACCACAGCTGAAAGCACTGTAGAGATGCAGAAAAATGTGGTACAGAAGATCGACGCCGCAGAAGAGATCCGCTTGTGCATGCAGACTTACTCCACAGACAGTGAGGCCAAGAATGAACTGAATATGGGCTTCAAAGTCGCCCTTCAAAACTTTGGGGGAAGGAAAAAAGGAACGGTGGATGAAACTGCAACTCTGCAGAAGAAAGTCAAAAGCAAAGCTTCAAATCCACAAGGCACCCTCCTGACAGGGAATGTCAGTTCATTGCCTGTGTCCCCAGAGCCTGAGAAGGATGAACAATCCAACACCGGTGTCATTTTGAGGGAAAAACGAGGGAGGAGGGAAACTGAAAATGAACGGCGTCAGAGGTTATCTGTGCACAGGGATGAAATCATGAAGGGCAATGTGAAAGCAACAATGGACATTTTTGAAAATCTCAGAAAAAGGGAGGAACTAAAGACTCTTCTTTCCCAGGTTCAGGTAATGGAGGGAGACAGAAGTGAAGCGGATGTTAAGTATTTGAGGACTTTTTATGAGAATGTACCCACTTGGGTAGTAGGTCAAAGTAAGGTGCAAAGGCATAGTAATTCTACGTGTGAAAAGAATGTTGATGCAGAGACAGAATCGTTGAGAGATGAAACTGACAGTGTCTCCTCAGTTGAGGCTGCGTTTGAAGATCTGGAAAAAGCAAGTATAGATATAATATGTTTAAAAGAACAGACCTTGGTAAAACTTTTGGAAATAGAAGAGGCAATAAAAAAAGCTTTGTTCTCAGTGTCGAACTTGAAATCGGAGGCAGATATCATGGGGTTATCAGGACTTTTTAACGAGTCCCTAAAGACAGAGCAATGCTCCCAGAACACAAACAATATAAGGAAAATTAGTATAGGGACTAGCAAAGCAAAAACGGATCAAAGTAAATCGGAACAACAGGTCGCCCAAGGAAAAACTAAAGTTCAAGGGGAAGTGCCATTGAAAAAGCTAGAGGTTCTTCGTCCAAACCCTCCCTCTTCTCCAGCATTCATCTCCATTCACTCAGCTGCAAGAAAAACTACAGGGACACCCAAGTCACCTCCCCCTCCACCCCCGCAGTCTACTAACAATGCGGAAAGCCGGACTCCAAGCTCAAATGGTTATCACAATCCCAATGGCGATCGGAATCAACCCTCCGAAACAAAGACAGCGAACCACTTTTATAGCCCGAAAAATCCCAAACGAAAAGTCAGCATTCTAGAAGTGCAAACGATGCCGGAGCCAGAGCCAGTGGCCGGAATTATCGGAACAAAAACAGTCAGCGAGACATATGAAGAGAGGGACTGCTTTGGCAATTCATTTGTCTCTTCCACTACATCAACCGTTGTCACGAAACAATCAGAGACCAAAGCCTCCTCCTCCTGCGAGGTTTTGACCAGTCCAAACAAATCAGTACAAGTCATTGCATCCCCTCTTATGCACAGGTCTGATCGCACATTTGCAGAAAGGAAACAATCCCATGTGAAAGACAGTAGCAAAGTGTTTGTTACATTTGGCCATACTAAAACAGGTAAACACTAACAGGGATGTTCTCCTCTTGAGGCATAGAAGAGTTCCCTTGTTTATATTCTTACTCCTTGTATGAAGCCAAATTAGTCATGAATGTGTTCTTTTTGGAGAACTTATTTTCTGACAGTTTAAACATAATACTTATCCTTCTTCTTATTGTCTTTCATATCATTCATAATACCAGTTATCCTTAAAAGAACTTTGTATGTTTTCCAGAATGTTTTTTTCTTTCTCAAAGTTAAATGTAGATTATTTTATACAGTTATGTTAAATAAATTGCCTGTATTGTTTGTTTACTATGCCTGTTTGTCTGATATATTCAGTATCTCAGTCAAATAAAAGAACAAAATGCTTTCATGTTTGTCATCAATTAAAAATCCAGACTTCTTATCATGAAATAGGATCTCAGTTTGACATTTGGACATGGTCTAGAAAAGTATATTACACCGAGGCACCTTTAACCTTATTATGTTCTTTGACAGCATACATGGTTTACAGTGAATAAAGTGATTTATACTCATATTTTACATCCACAGCAGTGTATGCAGTTATATAACATATATTTGTATAACATCATATTGCATTCTTTACCACATTGCTTTTGTTATTATCATAGTTCCAGTCTCCTGCCAAGGAAATGTGTTCTGCCTGTCTGAAGCCAGTGTATCCCATGGAAAAATTAGTGGCAGGCAAACTTGTTCTTCATAAATTGTGCTTCTGCTGTAAGCACTGCAAGAAGAGGCTGAGGTGAGAGATCATGATGGATCTGTAGTCATAAAAAATCAAAATCAAATCAATACAATCAGTGTGCTCAAGGAAATGATTATGTTACACATAAAAAAGTATGATGAACTCATTTTGAAACAAATCAATATATAGAAACATATATGCAAATTATAGTAACTTAATTCTATATAAAATCAAACCCATTACACAAAAACATATTGCAGATGCCTATTTCTCTTTCATTGCAGTATTCACAATCATTCATCTCTGTATGGGGAGTTCTATTGCACATCCCACTATCAGCAGCTGTTTAAGCGTAAAGGAAACTATGATGAAGGCTTTGGCCACAAACAACACAAAGACCGCTGGCTCCCGAAGACAGACACAGCCACGCCTGAGACCAACACCAGCCGGGGATCACAGACCAAAAACAAGGTTACTCCTGTCAATGGCTCTGTGGCATCACCTACTGGTGTTACTGATTTAGCGCAAGGGAACAGGGACACACCTAGTAAGGGCAGTCCTGACACCAGGAAGAAGTTGAAAGTAAGTTGGCCTCCTGAGAAAAAGGATCACAGAGGCAGCCCAGCACTGCGAGAAAATTCACCTTCCATGCGACATAGCGCCACTGGCAAACAAGATGGCAGCACTTTGTTTCATCACAAAACAGAGCAAGCTCCAAAACTTGCAACAAATTTATATCACACTGAGTTCAGTAGAAAAGACCCATTTTCACCAGTAAGAAAGACTGACACTACGCTTCCTGTTACAGAAAGCAGGAAGATGACAAGACAAACCCAATTTGGTTTTGCAGATGCAACCAATTCACAGAAAACTAAAACCCCATCAAAGTCCACTGAATTGATCTCTCGTAACAAATCTCAAACAAGCTCCCCATCTCCAACCCCCAGGATCCTGCCTAATTACTCAGCTCCTGCAACACCAAAGACACACCACTTACTATCCAGTACAACACCATCAAGCCCAGATAAAATGAAGAAATCTGTCAGATTTGCATCAGCCATAGAGACAGCAGCAGATGAAAATGATGAAAACCTGGTCTCAGATATGGAAAATGAAAACAACGATGTGTTCGCTGATAGAGACCCCCCTAACAGCTCCATGGTGGGCCCTAACAGCTCCATGGTGGCCCCTTACAGCTCCATGGTGGGCCCTAACAGCTCCATGGTGGCCCCTAGCAGCTCCATGGTGGCCCCTTACAGCTCCATGGTGGCCCCTAGCAGCTCCATGGTGGCCATGAATAAAGATCGGCACACTGTACAGACAGAGGAGGATCAGACTGAAGTGACTCCCAACCCTTACGATACCTTACCCAATGACAACATGAAAGTCTTAGATCGAGGCACCCAGCACATACTGCAGTCAGCCAGTGATGAGGCTTGGAGCCTCCCCACTGCCTTAGTGAAGTCTGAGGTAGTTCAAGCTAGGAGGGAGGTGGATGAGGACACAATGATTTTCAGTGTCAACGAGACAGATGATTTGACTGTTCATGGTGGAGCTGAGGACATTTCAAACAATCACAAAGACACAGAAATTGAGATACTTCATTCTGAGGAAATAGAATCAGATTCACTGGTTAGAGAAATGCAGAAGATTGAACTGCAGCCTGTCACAGAGGAAGAACATGAAGATCAAAGAAAGAATAGTGTGGCAACAACAGGACCTGAGGTGCCTAATGACCAATCAGTGCCTGCTGAGAAATCCAGTGTGAAAGTGAAACAGGAGAAGCCCACTGCTCCAAGAGGTTCGTGGTCCAAGGGGAAAAGCCCCCTCTCTAAGCTTTTTGCCCCCAGCACAAAAGAGAAAGCAACCAAAAATGAGGCTGTGGACAACAAAAAGTCTGATGGTAAGCCCAAAAATCTCCTGAGCAAACTGTTTCAGACATCAGCAGATGTGAAGAAAGAGCAAGAGCCCCAGAGTGACACTTCAGGTACAGAGAACAACAAAGCTGAGGAAAACGTTTTGGTGGAAGAGATAGATGTCGATCCCGTCGGAGCCAAGGATATTGAGTCACATACACCTCCAGCTCTGCTTACCGCTGAAGACCAGAGTGGTCCAGAACAGCCCTTAACAATCCAGAAGGGTCAAAATAATGAAAACGAACGTGGAGCAGAAAGCCCGGCTACGGCAGATGTTCTTTCCTTAGATTCAGACAGGCCTTTGGGCACGGAGGAGAGCAGCTTGGCAGATGTCTCATCTTTAGGACTGTCAACAGCTGGCACCGAGACAGAGGTGCCCTCACCAGATGTCTCAACTTTAGGACTGTCAACCGCTGACACAAAGACAGAGGTGCCCTCACCAGATGTCTCAACTTTAGGACTGTCAACAGCTGACACAAAGACAGAGGTGCCCTCACCAGATGTGTCATCTTTAGGACTGTCAACAGCTGGCACCAAGACAGAGGTGCCCTCACCAGATGTGTCATCTTTAGGACTGTCAACAGCTGACACAAAGACAGAGGTGCCCTCACCAGATGTGTCATCTTTAGGACTGTCAACAGCTGGCACCAAGACAGAGGTGCCCTCACCAGTGGCCTTTGATGTGTTTGGAGAAGAACCATTTGGGCAAATGGATCAGAGAAATGGAACAACAGTTGAACGTCGAGAAGTTGACGTCAGTGAGAGCGATAATCCATTTGGGGCACCTCTTATAGAGGCAGAAGCTACAAGCAATATTTTAGGGGATCTATCCACTGAATCCTCCGCTCTTCCCTCTGCTGATGACCCATTTGGTCTGACCAGTCCTTATAAACCAGAGGAACAACTTGATATATTCAGTTTAACTGACACACCTGCCACTTCAAACCACAACGCTTCTCAGCAACAGGTGATGTTTGATTTCATGATGGATCCCAGTGCCAATCAAACCCAGAATCTGTTTGAAGACCATACCCCTCAACAGGAGGCCTTTGACTTATTCAGCTCTGATACTATATCAATGCAATCCAATACTGTAGCTGGGCTAACAGAAGGCGGATCAAACACCTTTCTTGACCCTATGTGTGATGACATATTTGCAACTGAACACATTGCTGCAAACAATGGCTTGGCTGTGGATGGTACTCAAGCTCAAACCGACCCATTTGACAGCTTTCTGGGACTAGACACAGAAACACAGTCTTCTTTAAAGCAAGACAGTGTTGTCTTTGATGACATATTCTCATCCGCCCCTGGCACTTTCCAAACATCAACTGATTTAGTGGATGGATTTCTGGATCCCATCACTGTGGTCTCAACAGAAACTAAGGAAGGTGGAACTGCCAGTAGCTGGATGGATGACTTGTTGAGTTAATGTGAACGAGGGTGAGATATCATTCATTTACCAAACATGCAAGAACAAGATCAAACCTGTCTTTTGTTTAGTTTGACTTGGTGTGCTTTCTTCTGTACTAAGTAAGTAGAAAACACTGCTTACCTTTAGACCATAGTGAAGTTTTTTTTTTCATTTTGAGATCAGATTTTCAGATTTATAAAAAAAAACTACTAGAAATGAGTAATATATTTTCACAGTGGATGATTTCAAAAACATGTTATTCTTGGATGATTATTTTCAAAAACACATTATTCTTGCATTAATGTATTGTTTTATTCTTTAACAAAACATCTTATCTACAGGACAATAAATGTAACCAAAATAATTAACAGAAAATAAGCTACAGCAAAAATGTCAAATATTGGAAGTGTATGTAATACAATTCTTTTGATAATGCAAATAAGCCTATTAGAATTGCTAATTACATCTTGTGAAAAACACCTTATAATATACAAAACACTGATAATACAGACAGAGATTATGGAAACAAAATAAAGTCGGAATGTGATATGAACACTTGAAATAAATGCCACTTTTTCACAACAATTTGAAGAATCAATTACTTTTTTTTACCAATGCGAAAGAGCACGTTTAGTGTCTATGATGGTTTTAGAATCCTCCACCAGGCGGCGCTAAAGCTGCAGGCGCTTCTTCCTGGTTTATTTCTATGGGTGGTTTGTACTATTGTGCAAAAGACTAACACCTGTGGTAATTCTGCATATACCTTTGTAACCACAGGCACTGATTTTGTATTTCTGTAATAACAGACTATTACTAGGCATAGTATGAGTAGCCTGTATAATACATGCAAACATTAAAGACAATATATGAAAGATCTGGAGGCAAATTGCTGAAGTCTTGCATTCTAAGGGAGACTGCACACACTACATACATTAAAACTTGTATTTTGTATATTGTATTTACTTTTTGCGTTGTTCTAGTGGCATTGTAGATAGATGTATCTGTAGCTACAGAGATTTGCAGCTGTATCTATAGTTTAGATTGGGTTGCCTTGGACTTTCCCTCAGTGTGACTCAACCACTTCAAAAGAATACACCTATGTAACTTTTTAACACTCTGTCAAACTGTTTGTTTTCTGGCCTCATCAATTTTCTGGCAGATTCAGGGATGAAAGTAATAAAATGGGCAAAGTCCTTTTAAAGAGCAGCAGACATTGTCATAAAATTAATGTGAGATGTCAGAGAGAAATACATCATTGACACATAACACAAACCCTCCAGTCCTAGATCAAAATACACGCCATCTTAGATGCACTGAGCAACTCTCTCCTATAGCAGTGTCAAACAGGAGGCACAGGCACAATCCATTCCGATTGCTTCAGTCTGTTAATGGTTTATTGACAGTCCAGTGTAGCCTGCGCATAGTTATGTAATTTGGCCATAACCTTTAGAAAGGAAAGCTGCTGATAAGCCCTAGAGGTCTGTCTGAAAGGCTGGTTCAGGTCGGTAAAGGTGTGAAATACTGCAGTGACATTGTCTTCTACCCCTGGCATTTCCCAAACAACAACTGATTTAGTGGATGGACTTCTGGATCCCATCACTGTGGATGCAACATGAACTAAGGAAGATGGTACTGTCAGTAACTGGATGGATGACTTGTTGAGTTAATGTGAACAAGGCTGAGATATTGCTCATTTACCAAACATACACAGACAAGATGAAATGGTGTGCTTTGAGGGCCAAGTAACTGTACCAAGTAACTTACACAATACGATGACAATACTTTGCAAAATTGAATCAACTGAAAACAGTATTTTCCAGTAGATCTTTCTGTAGTTTCCTTTAATTGTCTTTGAAATCAGATTTTAATTTCATCTAAAGATGAAAGATTACATCTTTTAAAAAGCACCTTCCAAAAACAAAACATTGATAATACAGGTGTAGTTTATGTAAACAAAATGTGCAAATGTAATAGGAACAGTTTAAATAAAAGGCACTTTTTGCACACGTCAATTTCAATGAACCAATTCAGCAACTATGGATGTTTATGGCTGAAACAAAAATCAAAGTTTTGTTGCTATGCAGGTTTTGGAATCATCCAGCATGCTTGGAGCTTCTATCGTCTTCATAACTTTTGTGTTTCTGTGAACAGAAATGCAGAAGTACAGTGACTTAACCCTGGTTAGTAAGGGCTTATGAGTAACATGCCAACATCTATGAAACAAAGTTTATAAGCAAACCACACACCCTGCACACACATGCACGCAGAGAGAGAAAAAGAGAGAGAGCTTCCTTACTTTTAGCTACACCATCACAGTCCATTGGGTTAGATTTGTTTTTTAAAGATTTATTTCAAATTTGTATTTTATCAACCTTCAGCTGAACCAAGCTATGGGGGTAGGGCATCTGCCTAATCCAGCCGTTCCAGTCTTTCATACCCTCACTGTCCCCTTCATACACCTCTACCTCTCTGCCACTGCGTCGACTCTAGACTCCCTTAGAACCCACTGCCCTCCTCACCTCTTCCCCTCTGCCTCCTCTGTGGAGTCGGGCAGTTCCGTGCGTCTGGTTTCGGGCAGCAGGAAGCCCAGGGCCCCTCCCATCAGAGCGAGGCTGCTGTACACCAGCCTGGGGAGGGTCCAGTGGTAGACCTCCAGCAGGTTCACTACAGGAGCCAGCATGCCAGCCACACGTGTGGCTGTGGAACCCAGGCCTGTGGCCGTTTGTCTGAAAACGGGAAAAAGAGAAGGGAGAGAATCACAGGAAATTAGCAAGACAACATTAGTCATGGAACAAGAAGTATTCAAGAAGTATGAACGAGCCCGAGAATGTCAATCAGAATATCACTGATATCACCTAAGTTCTGGCAATTGCAGAGACTCAGTGAAGAACATAAGCAGTGAAGAACATAACACACCTGATGGAGGTGGGGAAGAGCTCTTGGACATAAACATTGCACACGGTCCCCGCCCAATTCATGAAAAACCTCCCTGCTGTAGCAAGGGCAGTAACAGCAATAGCCCCACCTGAAAAGAAGTCACGTGAAAACATGAGGACAGACCATCAGACCGTGAGACAGTCACAAGCTGGCAAGGCCATGAGGCGTCACCAGTGGTGGGTGGTAGCACTGCTAGCAAGCTAACCCTCATAGCCTGAGCAGTTTCTTGCAAACCAAATTAAAAGTAGAGATATGCAGACAAACAATAATCCCAAACATGAGACCCTCAACTAGATTCGAAGAATGTATAGAAATGTACACAAATTAAAAGTCTGGTCCGGTTGCCTCTGTCTCTTTCTTAGGTTACCACTGCCCTCTGCAGGCTACTTGCTATGCTCAGGGTGCATTTTCTGAAGGAAGTGGAGCAAGTAAGGGCTGATAAACTTGAACTGTGATTGTTTGGATATACATGTATGTCCTTCCCATTCAAGCCGCATATGCACAGGATCACACATAACTGGAGTCTTAATTCAAAGGTATCACAAAAACCTTAGGTCCCGGATCTCTCGGACCCTCTCTGCATCGAACCCTACCTTGTGGAACAGCGAGCGTGAGCAGGCAGATGAAGCCCCCCACCAGCAGGGTGGATATGAGTGAGGCTTTCCTCCCCGCCGCCTCCAGCAGCCAAATACAGAGGATGTGGGCCGGCACCTCCGTTGCCCCAAAAATGAACGCAGTGAGAAATATGTTAAGGCCGTACTTCCCGACGTTCAGCGACAGGCAGTAGTATGCCAGGTTTAATGCAGACCTGCGTTAGGAAGAGCATATGAAATTAAACAAGAATAGCCAAAACAGCATTACAGTCGGTCTGGTCAATAGGTCCATTTGTTGTAGCCTTACTCGTGCATGACCACTTTACAACAAATGTTACAAAATCTAAAATGCACTTTTCTCTGGAAAACAAAACATTAATGTTGACTGAACAATTGTCAGATCTATATATTGATAGATGCCTTTATTTAGGCTCATGATATACCATCACAGTGAATGGACCACTCCTAGAGATGGAACATTCCCTCTGACTCGAGAGGACACTTACCATGCAAACGCAATGCTAAAGAAGTACTTCCTCAGCACTGGCGAGGCTAAGAGCGCTCTTATGCCACCTCTCTCCACTTTCTTCTCCTCTTTTAGCTAGAGCAGAAAAACAGGCTTTTAGTCACATCCCAGTGGTCAGATGACATCCTGGTTTATTTCTGTGGTTGTTGTACAGTGCAAAAGAGACCTATACCTATGTAACTGATCAGTGGTTTCTCATTTCTGTAATAACAGTGTACGCTTTTAGATCTAGTGCAAGTATTAAGGACATGCACACATTTAAAGACAGTATATGGAAGACTTGGAAGAATGTAAAACAGGAGTGTTTAAACTTTAAAGCAAACTGATTGGGTCCTCATTCCAAGGGATTCTACGCACAGTATTGGCCTTAAATCGCTTTTCATTGTATTTATGCTTTTCGTGTTGCTCTACATGTGTCTAGTGTTTTTTAACAGGTTTTGAAGCTGTGGCTATACATTAACAGCAATATATCTATGTTTTAGTTGGGTTGCCTTGGACTTTTCCTCAATGTGACTACTTCAGAGGAATACTCAAGTGTACCTTCTCTAATAGTCTGTCAGGAACTGTGCGTTTGTTTATGGCAGCTGCCTTGAGAATCAGCTTTCTAGCTTGCTCAGTTTTCCCTCGATCCAACAACCACCTGGCAGATTCAGGGATGAACCTGTCAAAATAATGAAATGGCACGTGTCTGTTTAGAGAAGACAACATCATAAAATAGATGTGAGATGTCAGACAGAAATGTATACATGCATCTGTACATACCAGATATAAAGAGACACAAAAACAATAGGACCTCCCATGATGAACTGGGCAGTTTTCCAGTCCCGAATGAAATACACAATACCAGCTTGAATGCACTGGCCGAGACCCCCCAGCATTTGTGTTAAACAGGAGGCATAGGCACGCCTGTTCTTTCCTATCCATTCGGTGGCTGTGAAGTAATGATAGAGGTTTTGTCAGTTACAGTCCTCCAGTATTACTGAGAGAAGAGTACAGTGTTTCAACAATTATATATACCACAGCTACCTCTAAAATTAAGATTGATCTCAAATGAGTCTAAGTTGAGGGGAAGACATAAGATTAATGTTTGGCAATGTTTACATTTTACCACAGTAGGGCATAGTATCACCAAGTGATGAAATGATGTTGATGTGCAACCGAGTTACATAACTGTTCTGTCAATGCTAAACAATTACTCTTACATCACTAGACTCACTGTCACACCTTCACCTCTGGTTCTGTGTTGTGCAAGCTAAGGACAATCAGGTGTTTTCAGTCACCACACATTGTGTCTGTTAGAGCATGACGAGATCAGAGTCCCTGTCCCCAGGTGTCAAAGGTCACTTCATAACATTACATTACTTCTGTTGTCTTCCCTGGTGATATGTTACCTAAGACAATGCAGTTAACACGGAATCCTCCATAGGAAACTCCTACAATGAACTGAGATACCACGTAAAAATAGAAATTGGGAGATAGGCCGGTCACCAAAGTGAAAATGGCCATGATAACGACGGGTATCTGAGTGGCCCGCTGTCGACCAATCCTGAAACAGACAGGAGCTAAAATTAGGCTTTGACAGAGGACTCATCCAAACACTTACAAGAGACAATGTCAGTGTTTTAGCTTCATTATTTAAAATATATTGCAAGCAAATTATGTTTTTCTTCATCACCTCTACTATCAAGCTTTACTGAGGTCACATTCCTTTAGTCTGTTTTGTTCTTTATATCATGAGGGCATCACATAAGCTTACTGTACAGCTGTTGTCCTACTAAACTGTGAAGTTACAATAGTTACTTGGCACTCACGATTCAGCGAAGGGTCCAAACAAGAGGGACCCAACCAGAATACCAGCCATGAACACTGTCTGTGCCAGGCCAACTAAATTTGCCTTATCACAGACTAGATCAAACTGTGAAACAAAACAACGATTAAAATCCTTTTGAAGAGCCTGTGTAAAAAATACTGTACACACTGACAATGATATACACCATCAACATAAATAAGTATATAGATATTTGTTTACACACACATACATGCATTTATTAGCGTGCATTTATGGGCGTATATTGGTCATTCTACCAAATAGGTAAATATCTCAAATAAACTAGAAAAGTGGCAGGTGCAATATGGTATTTACAGGTGTCTCATCGCATCAAAAAGGGTAATTTCACGGACATTTCTACAGTTGTTTGGAGGTAAGAGCTGAGCACAGACAGTACACACATTACCAGGCACTTACATCAGAGACTATGGAGGTCTTGAAGACAGAGAGGTCATGCACATAACCATTAATGCAGGTGGTGGTATCATTAAGGCCGTCCCCTCTAATGGCCGACAAGTCCCAGTCCACCGGGACAAACATGTGACAGGTGCTGAAGGAGCCATCCTGGTGCCGGGGTATCGTCAGATTCAGCTGCTCCTCCAGAGTCAAGTTGGGGCCCGCTGCTAAAATCCAGTCAGTGTCACAGCGCTGTCCTCCATTGCCTTGATTAAAGATCAGACTGGTGAGGTGAAATGGAAGCAGGGTGTTTGGGAAGCTCAGTCCAATTAGGAGGAGTTTTTGGAAGAGACCAAACTCTCCAACAGCCTCTAGAATCTCCCCGAAGTCTGCCATGATGATGCCAGCAAAAGACACTCTGCTGGAGAATCACCTTTAAACGATACGAATTAATGGTTAACTTCACAATTGTAGGGGGAGCTGTGGCGCAAGCGGCAGCATCCCAACCATGCACAGTTTGAGTCTGGCATGGCGGTCATTTCCCCCCCACTCTCGATTTCTCTTCCACTCATTTCCTGTCCGTTTTAAGGCAAAAAGCCCCCCAACCACACAAAAACAATTAAGTTACAATCGCTCGAATGTATGAGCAGGTTTACAGCAGTTTTGTACACAGTCCCAGTCAGGATTGGCCAGAAATTACATATGCACTTGTAGCACCTACAATGCAGTTGCTTACAGTAATCCAGACAAAACTGGCAACCATAGACTAATATGTTGGGGGAAAATATTAGTGTTGAGGGAGCTCCTTTGAAAGCATAACTTTACAAGCTAACAACTACTTCACACTGAAATAAGTTGAACTAAAGCAAAGCTACCCTAGACAGAAATGTAGTTTGGTTGATTAAAGGCACTTAGAAGAAGTAGTTCAAACTATGTGGTAAAAAATTGACAACATACACGTGATACAAAACAACTTTCAAACTGTATTTGCTTAAGTATGGCAGTACTTCCCACTGCTGAAGGACCCACTGGAGAAGAAATTATTGAAATAACCATTTTTCCAGCAAGTTAATTATGAATCCAAAAGTACAAGATCATATTTTTTTTGGTACAGGTTTAGTGTCCTTAAAGTGCAACACCGAGCCCTTTTGTTTCAGATGCTATTTTTTTTATTACACATTGATCCGCATATCTGCGAGACGTTCATGAATCTCATGAATCTCAGCCTTTATGGTCACTATAAAGTGCCATTTAAACCATGGTACAAACCAACTGTGTAAGGCTCTACGTTTCAAGGAGAGACACAGATGGGACTTTTAGTTTCAATTACTCTGCAGTAATTGGGTGTGGGTGAATTGTTTACATAACATACCTCTAAGAACATTTTAGAATTGCCTTGTCCCACTGAGTTGGCAGTTCCACACACCTCCTGACCTTCTTATCTCTACCCTCTGTTATGGGTACTTTTCAGTGCTTCGCCACACAAGGGTTAACCTAAGGGCAGGAACATTGGTACTAAAGGTATCAAGTATTATATGACTGTGAGATGGCATATTTGTCATGTTTGGTTTCATTTGAATGGTCTCAGTGCGACAGTGGAATAGATTAGCCTCAATAGATATCTAAGAAGTATGGGAACCCTGCATATTAATATTGATTACCCTATGTATGAAACTGAACTGGGCATTTAAGGGGACATAGCAAAAAGCATCTTGAGCATTCTGTAGCCACTGACTCCTACAGTTTGTGGGTGTAGCCATCACCTGAGCAGCCAGGTATGTTCATACCCTTTTGATTGTTTAGTATGTGTTTCTCTTAGGTACCTGTTACTTTAGATTCGTTTGGATGTGTACCTGATTTAGTAACTGGGCACCTGACAAATAAATTGTAAAGCGCTGATCCACTTTTGTCTCTGCTGTTTTAAGAGCCGTATTACTAGGTAACAGTGTTACTGCACCGCCTTATAGGATTAGTCTAATATTGTATTTCAAAGTGCAGAGAGACGAACACGCAGAAACACACACCCACTCCCAGTTCTGTGATTGGTCTGGAAAGTACTTCTTTACAACTGCGTCACCCTCCTGGACCTTGTTTAACAACATCTACCCTAAAATCAGATGGGCTGTAAAGGTTTAAAACCCTGCGATTTTACGTAACATTACATGACAATGACAAAAAGATCACAAGATATTCCAAAGTCTGTGGGACATGAAGAAATCCGAAACCTGACACAGCATGATCTAAATTAAGAACTGACATCTCTGGTAGCTTCCAGCAAACACAGCATGAAGAGCAACAACTTTGGAAGTTCATTCTTTATTGAATATTATTAAAAATAATTAAATGAACATGCATTAAAAACCACCAACCAAAAGAAGGACCACAACGTGAAGGGAAACTAAATGCATATTACAGTATTCTACCATTGTCCTTGACACATTTGGGTTTAGACAACTTGACTTCTTGTCTTTAATAAACGTCTTATTTCCGACAGCTCTGAAGTACAACCAAGAGAAAACAAGGACATTACAAATGAGAACACCAATGGAGAAGAGTTCTGTCAGTCCAGAGCACAGCGAGTGGCCGTTTTGATGCAGGGTAAGGGCAGGAGCCATGTCTGAGCAACCAGCTGCTGAAAATGATTATGCGATAGTTCCCTTGGTCATTCATGGGGAATGTAAGGTAAGCTTGCTGACTCCCATCTCACCCCTCTATAATTTGGCCCCGATTACCCAGATAGGTCACAGGAACTGGTGACTGGGACTTGTCGGCCATTAGAGGGGACGGCCTTAATGATACCACCACCTGCATTAATGGTTATGTGCATGACCTCTCTGTCTTCAAGACCTCCACTCCCAAACTGTTTTACTCACAGACAATGGTGCATAACCCACGAATCTTTAGGGCCAACGTACTGACTTCTTAAACTTGACTATGTGGGTGTAGCCTATCTGTATCAAGTTAGATCTGAGAGAACGGTGTCGTCACTCCCTGAAAGTCAAGCACATAACTACAAGCTGTTTGCCAGCTACCCCAACACCATTGGCTCCCATGGGAACGTAAATGTAAATGTAACCGGATTTGGGGGAAGAAGAAAGAAAAAAAAAAAAGGAAAAATCAAGACACGGTCATGGCTCAAGTACCATCACACGCTCACGGCCAGATACTTCACCGACTACTGTTAGGGAATATTTGAACAATAATTGGAATATTTGAAGAGATGGTTGTGGAGGTTATGGGTGTTTACATTAAGTACATGTTCTAATCATACAACTCTTCCATATCATTAATGGTAGCATCACTGGACATTTAAACAGAATATTCAGAAAAATACCAAATTAAAATAAAATGCAGTATGTGTGATATGGATAGTGGAAACTAACTTGATTTGGCAATAAAATTTGATCATCAAGTATTTTCCTATGCAAAATGGGTAGTTATTGTTCAGTAACTTGGAAGAGTTCCCCAAAATATATGCAAGACAAATAGATATTTACTGCCATTAAGATATTTTACAAAGAATGAATCTTACTTCATCCTTTGAATGACGAGATTGCCAATTCAGTCTTACTGGGGAAATGTTATTTACCAAATGTAAGTAACTGGAAGATAAGGTGCAATCATTTTGGTTCTTATTTTAAGTGCTCAACAGTAAGGCGCAAAAAGCACAATTTCCAAATACAACGAACCATTCATGGTACTAAGGAAGAATTAGGGTCTTGGCTTTCTTCAATCGATCATTTTCGAGATGCAAAATAAATGAGTGGACTTGGCTTTTGTATTGAATTAAACCCAAATCAACATATAGTGAATGACCAAGGGCAAGTTTAAAAAAAAAAAAAAATACCTAAGACAGTTTACTTTTCCATCCACTGCCACTGAAAACAAAAGGCCAACTGTGAAACTCAACAAATTTGAATATTTATGTATAAAAACACAAACCAACACCAAATGTCATTATTTACATTACATACTAGCATAGTTATCAATCAAGTACTCAGCAGCTGCTTGCCACATTCATAGGCTAATGTTGTCTACTATATATATATATATATATACACACACACACACACACACATATATATATATATGTATATATATATAAATATATATATAGTAAGTTTAATAATTCCAAACAGTCGTTTTCACATACAAATCCCACACGTGAGTGACAGCGCGTTTGCTTCAGTAACTACACATTTAACCTTACAACTGTCTTAAAATGGCCCAACGTACACAAGACAGCACTGGAGTTCAAGTGGACCAGTGGACTTCAGCATTAACTTGAGTGTACTAGAGGTTGCCCAAGTTCAACACTGGTCACGGGACAAGTGAAAGCTCTGGTCCATCTCGTGAATGTTATGTCTCGTGAACGTAGCACAAACACCAACACAGACGTTAACATAACACCATCAGGTAAAAAGAGACTACGGGAAGTCATCACAACAGCCCTAACCTGTGTCGAGTGGAGTGAGCGTGAAAGGGTTAATGACAAAAGCAGAACATTTCCCCGGCAGAGATTTGAACTAGTTCTTAAAAAAAGGTTTGTGGCGCAATGAACACCATTAAATAATAGGAATGTTGTTATTTTTAACGCCTCATCTAAATGACCATGGTGGATGCACAATGTCTTCAGGAAACACAGGCCTGAGCAGCTCCACTTACTCTCAGTGACAGGCTCTTATCGCACGTGGCCCAGTGCTTGAGTCGCAAAACCGACGGAAACGGAAATAGCCAGAAAACAAAAGCGCTAGACACTCAGGGAAAACAAATCAGGTGAGCTGCCATCAGATTCCGATTAGGCAAAAAAAGCAAAAAAAGGAGAGAAAAAAAAAAAAAGCCACAACATGCCAAACGAAACTGAAATGAGGTATTTTTGATTTTTATAAACCAATTCTATGCCAGATTTTCATGACGGACTGTTGGAGGTATCGGAGATCAAATTTCAATTTTAATAGACACCCAGAGCCTGAAAAATGTAGATACAGTTACAATAATTCAAATCATTGCACTAAACTGCCCATATTTGTACAGTACAATCTCCTGTCCTTCACTCTAACCATTGCAATAAGGGCTTCAGTGTTCCTGGATTCCTGTGAGTATGCTGCCAAGAGGTGCTAGTCAACATCCAATAATCCCCTCTCCGGTACCATATCCATCCGATCTGTTATTGGATCATGCAAATAGAGGCCAACTTAAAAAACTAAACAAAAACAAAGGACAGTGAAGTGTGAGTGAGTGTGTGTGTGTGTGTGGATGCGAGTATGTGCGCTCTGTACACTGGTTTCTCCAGGTGAGAACATCAATGAATATTAATGAGGGAAAAAAAAAAAAAAAAAAACTAACTCTTCAAGCTGTGTTGCAAATGAGTGTGTCAAAGTGCTCACATTATAAGTTTATCACCACGCATTTCCCCAAATGACTCACCACAGGGGTCCAGGTGTTCTCTATGCTCACGTGAGGATGTACAAGGGCCATGTGCAAATAAACCACAACTAACATCAACAAATGAAACCACACTCACTCCACTCTACATGACAACAAGCAAACACCCTGACATCTTAGAATCAGTAGTACTGTTGAAAGTAAGGCATTCTTATTAACACGGAACATTATAGGGAATAGGTCAAGATTGTGCAAGTGTGTGGTTTTTTTTCTGTCTCTCATCTGCTCTTTTTTTTTCTTTTATAAACAAGAAACACCAGAAACTGAACATTTAGAATTTGTGGAGTGCATGGATGTCGACGGTTGCGCCTTTTCTAAGTTATATCAACACTGTAAACGATTCGAGTGCACTTCCTATGAAGGTCTGCACTTCACTGCAGTCTCTCTCTCTCTCTCTCAAGCTTGACAAGGGCTCGGAATCCTATGTGCTGACGGGACACTTTATCCTCTTTGGCAGTAGTGGTTTTCTTTAGGCCAATGTCTGTGAATACTATGCGCCTCCGTGCAGCTCTGTTGTCAGGCTGCTAGTGTTGTTATTCTTAACTAATACTCAGTTGGGCGAATCCCATGAGTTTAACGTCATCTGGAAATTCAAAGTCTTCACCACTGGATGCCTTTGAAAAGGAAGAAAGGAAAGAAAAGCGTAATTGTTTATCCAGTAGGAGGATCCATGTTAACTGATATAATTGCTTTTTTTATATTCACTTCAGAAAATGTACGTTATTGTATTATACATAAAACACACGATCATTACCAATAACAAGCATGACCTACCAGCTTGAAAGTGACATTTTTGTTGTTTTGAGGGTCATCAACAATCTTCTGCAAATTTGCAGCAACTGTACAGAAGCAGGACAGTCAATTAATGTCGACCCACAAAATGTGAGTGTTAATGCGAGTAACACAATGTTTAGCAGCAACGCAATGGAGGTCTGCTGCAACGCGACTCACCGACGACCAAGTCTTTCCCATCCACCAGGCCAGCAGTGACCAGCTCCTGGGAGACCCCGTCAGCTGTGTCTGAGGGGGAACATTGGGATCAAGCTGAATATTTGCCATCACAATGCCAGACGTTTTAACCGTCAGCAGAATCCATACCATGTACAAATATGTGAAAAAAAAAAAAAAAAAGACTCATCGTACCTCTTCCTGGCATGAATTCAAAGCGGATGTCGTTGAGTTCCTTCTTCAGATTTCTGAGGGGCATAGAAGTCATTATGAGCCCACCATAACTTTCCAATAAAACAATAAGCACTGCTGTCTACGGCTATTGCACTCTTAACGTGATGAACCAAAGGCCAACTACTGTACAAGCGTGGGGTTGGCCTTTTGACCGCATACGTCTTCCGTCTCCGATATCTTTATTACTGCTCTGGAAGAGCTACTACAGCCTCAAAAGGTGTGCTGTTGTGCAACTGTGAGGTGACCTACCTTAACCTCAGCACCAGGCTAATGGCCTGCTGCACAGAACCAGGGGCTGCTGCTGCTGCGGCTGCGGCCTGGGGATTCACAACACACAGAGAGGATAAAAGAGAGAGAGAGAGAGACAGAGAGAGAGAGAGAGAGAGAGAGAGAGAGAAACAACATCAATGAAACAGAACTCACTGCTGCCGGAGAGGGGTCACCATGAGCATGTTTGTTTGGGTGTGTTGTTTGGGTTGAAGGGGGGGGGGGGGCTAACCTGAGAGCTGAAGGCTGTTATCGTGGCAGAGGTGAGCTCTCCCCCCGGATGGCTGTGGGACACGTCGGCCTGCACAGAGCCCCCCGCCGGGAGCGCAGCTGACGGCTCCGGCGTAAAGATCTGGTCCACAGGGAGAATTCCTTTTAGTCCTAGCAGCTGTATTTTTTTATGTATTTGTATTCATTGATACCTAAAAACATGTAAAAAAAATTTGTGCACATGACCTACCTCTGTGCTCGAAAGCTCTTCTTTCACTCTGGGTGACTGGGAAACACAGACACAAGTCAGAAAGTCAATAATAACTACAAGACAGAAATGTATATGGTCAGAGGGCATATGTTAATCATTTCAAATGTGTCTGAGTGTGTGTGTGAACGCTTCTTCTTACCCGTAGAGCAGCGACTGCCGCCTTGCCCTCTTCACTCTCCAGATCCAGCTCTTCATCACTCCACTCCCATTCGCCATCCTCAGTCTTATGGAGCCTCCCACTGGAGCCAGGAACTCTCCGCACCTACACACACACACACACACACACACACACACACACACGTCACTTTAGTCGGTTTTGCATATTAAGTCTGGCATGATAAATAACCCACATCAGTTTGTTCTTACCTTCTTGGATCTGTCTGCTATAGTCGGCGCCCGATGCAGCAGCTTCTCTTGTAGATATTCATGATTCTGCAGGGACACAAGTTTTCCAGAACACGGTTCCAAGTCAGTCTCTATTTAATCGAACACACACACACATAACCTGTAATGTCAGAACTGAACAGCTGAGCACCAATCCCAACTTTCCTTTGGAACACACTCCATCAGCAGGGCCTCGTCACATTCAACACTGCCCTCTACAGGGCTGTGTGAGCCAGGCTGCTAACCAGCGCGCGCACACACACACACGCACACACACACACACACACACACACACACACACACACGATAAGAAAAGACCAGCACTTATCAACAGGTGCTCAGGCTCTGGAGGCAGCTGACTGGTGGAGTCGGTGTGGTGTGGTGTGGTGTGGTGTGGTGTGTGTGTGTGACAAAAGAACAAAAGCGCATCCTCATAAAAGGAGCAACCCTATGGGGCAGCTAATCCTTCAGACTGACTGATATAGTTACAGTGGCAGGCAGGGTACTTGAGGCCTCCATGTTCAGTTGCCAAGGGATGCGGAGGGGGGCGCATGGGTCAAAAAGGCAACTAAGTGAGAAATCTAGTCATTTTATTTTACTCTTTTCCCCTTGCACACGTGCAGGCACACATCCACAACCCTACACACACACACACACACACACACACACGCTCACTAAGTCTGTGCGCACACATTAAGTGCCTGACTGAGCAGACACTCACCTTTGCTTTTGTGAAGAATTTGTGCTTCAACAGCTCAGCGGCGGTCGGCCTAAGGGGAACATTCAGAAGACAAAGGTTAGGGCCCTTTGGCACGTGAAGTCTGGAGGCTGACAGAGGCCTGTGCTGCACTCCCTGGCAGTGACCTGCATGAATTATCAACCAACACCTAAGTTACACCGTTACACATCAACCTAAGCTTAACTAACCACACAATCTAATTATAATGCTTGCGTTTTCAGAGGGCTGGGAAAGAGACTGAGTGCCGTCTCAGCTCAGACTATCAGCACCACTATTTCTCATGAAGCTCAACATCCGAGACGAGAGCCTTTTTTTCTCCTCCTGTGGTACCAGCAGGGTAGCTTTAGCTTACCAGCCATGACACTCACCTTTTCTCCGGATCCTTCTGTAGGCACACCGAGATCATCTTGCGGAAAGACTTGCCGTACTTCTTCACCGTCTCCTTATCGGTGACGCCTGTCTCCAGGAACGGCGGTTCGTTCTGGAGGGTAAGCATGAGCACCTGCCAAAAGCACATTCAGAAGAAAGCCTTGTGATCTCTTCAGCCTTAACCGCCATCCACCAGACACAGAGGGCCATGGTGTGGAAGACATGTACAGAATGGGTCAGAATCGGTCAGTCCACTCACCTTCATAGGAGGGTACTTGTGATAAGGTGCGGCACCTGTCGCCAACTCAATGGCCGTGATCCCAAAGCTCCAGAGGTCAGCCTTGAAGTCATAACCCCTCACCTACAGACAAGAGGCAAAGGTCATCACATCGCACCACTCACACCTCTTAACTCATTGACCTGCTGCTTGGCACGTATTTTGAAGTTAAGAGAATACTTGACTTGGTTCAAGGCCTGGGGGCTAGAAGAGATCTTCCTGTAGAGCACAGGCTGGTTTGGATCAGAATCACAGATCATATACCAATGGTTCATCAGAAGAAACATGGTTATATTCGAGATTTGTGGACAACGATTTGTTAAGATGGCCCCAGTTTAATATATGATTCTGATACAAATTATGAAGAAATAAAATAAAAATGTTTACTTGCTTTGAACGTGAAAAAAAAAAAAAAAAAAAAAACATTCAGAACCACTAACCAGTCTGAATTTACTTTTGACGAATTATGAATTATTAGAAATCTATGAAAGCAATGAAAGCCCTAGTACTTTATCAATAGGTTCAAGGCACTTTGAAAATAAAATAAAAGACTGATCAAGATCAAGATCACAATACTTGGCTGAATAGTGGTTGCCCTCACAACGGGACCTAGGGTGACAATAGCTGATACAAAGGTTAGGGACCTTTTTTTAAGCTGTGTTAAGAGTGGATTCACAAAGTCATGCATTTTTCCAACACTAACTTTTAATAGTCATATGAGCTCATATGGTAAAGGACAGCCTCTGCTCAAAACTGAGACAAAGACGACTGCTGTTTAAAAGGTCTGATAGGAATGTTATATATAAACATTCACAGAGGCCCTTTTAACAGCATTACTGAAAGTGCACTTAGACTGCAGACACTCTTGAAAGAAGATGCCTGCTCTCTAATTGCCTGCCATTTGTGGAACAGATCAAAGGCTTCACCAGAGTCTGTGGTGAGCCCTGGAGTCTCACACTACCTTCCATCCGCCATCTTACAAAGGTGCTGAGAACATGTACATAGGCCTCGAGGATTTCCTTTGTTTGGTTTTACTGCAGTTAACATAAAATCTAGTCAACCATAATCTAATCAAGTCTGGCTTCAGCCTCTGCGGCCAGTTCAGCCTGTCTGTAAAGCATAACAGGCCAAGACTGAGGTAAAAAAAAAAAAAAAAACACCTCCTGTAGGGAGAACAAGAACGTAGCTCAGACACCTGATCTCACAAGAGCAACTCACCTGCTCCATCACCTCCGGCGCCATCCAGCACGGTGTCCCGACAAACGTCTTCCTCACTTTGTTCCGAGTCATGTCACCACCCGTCGCTAGAAAGGCACTCACTCCAAAGTCTGCCAACGGGAGAGTGAAGAGGATGAACAGAGATTAGGCTACAAATACGGTGGATGAAGATCAGGAAGTTCAACACAGTGAGCACAACGCACCTCACTCAACCAGGAACGAAAAACCCATACACAGTTCAACTACCGAACAGCAACTGTAGCCAATATGGTCGACATGAACCCTTAACAACCACACAGGATTCATGGACAAAATAAAGAATTGCCTCAGAAAAAAAGAAAAAAGTGCTCACTTGTGCACTCCATCCAAGCAGTTCTCACTTCAATAAATCTGTACAGTGTATTTACACCATGCCGGCCACTAATTTACACCATGCCCACAAATAAAAGGACAGAGAAATAACTAGTTAGTTAGTATTGCTTGCATTAATGACAGGCAGGAATCCAGGAAAACTAACCTGCAATTTGCACCGATCCATCTTCCCCGAGGAGGATATTTCCAGCCTTGACATCCCTGCAGAAACAACAGTAGAGACGTTAGCAACATCTTCAGCAACAGCCACGTAACACTTCAGTGTCTAACTTTAGTTCTCTACGCAAAAACTATTCATGCCCTCTCAAAATAATTAAAACACAAAGTAACAGTATTATTGTACACGATACTGCAATGATGCAAGCCCCTTGCATGACATGGCTTAAATTGGCAGTTTCCGGCCTTGCCGTATATATGACCACACTTATAAGATAGATAGGCAGCACATACAGGCTTTCCGTGATACTACACGACTTTGCCAGTAAAGATTTCACAAAGTGGAATGTGGAGCATAATACAATTCTAATTAATTATTAAGCGATTCACATTAAATATTTAAACTCTCGCAACATAGAGTGTTCATTATGGACAGCGGGATTTTATGACTACATGGTTTACAAAGGTAAAGTCTACGATTATATTCCAATACACTTTTTTGTTAAATTCAGCACTTCTAGCTGTCCGTTCCGTGCGTGCGCTCAGAACAACTCACAGTCCGGGAAGAAAAGCGGCTTGGTCGGAGGCCTAAACTATGTTCAACTATGTTGCTTCAGGAGCACAGCACCAAGGACTGCACCTTCACAGAATTTCCTGGTGCTTTTTTTTAACATAACATTCTGAAGTCCTAGTGAGACTCATGCAGGAAGAAGTCTGATTGATACCATTTAAAAAAAAATTTGTTTAAAAACTGGTACCTGTGAATCTGCCCGTTCCTGTGCAGGTAGTCCAGTCCCTCCAGGACCTCTTTGAGGATAGTCGCGATACTGACCTCGTCGATCACGCCCGACTTGTGCTCCCCCCGTGATATGATGTACTTGATGAAGTCAAGTACTGAGCCTGTGGGAGAAGAGCAGGACTGTGAACCCCACAGGAGCCGTCCTCAGTCACCTCCCTGCAGCAATGCTGTCAAACATGGCTGCCATACCCAAGATGCACCAGAAGAGAGTAACGATGACCATTTGCAAGGTGCTACATCTAAAACGGTGTTCGGGAAGAGGAACAAACTCCTGATGGGGATTGGCAGAGTTAAGCCACTAAAATCTGACGGACATTTGAGGACACAGTGGCTGTGATAAAGAGACACACATGACCCAGTCTGAGGGGAACTTGAGCCTTGATTCCCTTAAAGGATTACCACTCAATAAGAGCCTCCATGAAATGTATGTGACACACACACACAAATGGATGTGCGATCATACACACACCACTGGTGTACACACATGCAGGAGCAAACACACAGCTGTCATTCCAATCCATCAAGAGATGCCAAAGCACTTAGATCTGAGAGGAAACCTGCAGCAGACAGGCCAGAGCTGGAGGGAAAGGTCTTTACTTGAAGCACTAGCAAAAGCTGAATTCCAGGCAAAGAGCCAACATGCCACGGGGTGAAAAATCCATAGGGATCTGTGATTTTTTTTTTTACTTTTGAGAAACGGGGTTTTCTCCTAAACTGGTGCAAACTTGACGCAGAATAACACCTAATGATTTTTTTTGTTAGACAACAGTGATGCTGGTATGTACGCATGGCAAAGGGCTCCTTTCACCCAGCCCAACATGAGGAGAGGAGGGGGAGGCAGCCTCTTACCTCCACTGAGCAGCTTCATCACCAGCCACAGCTCATCCTTCACCACAAAGGAGGTGTAGTAGGACACGATGTTGGGATGGTGGCACTGGCTCATAGCCTGGATCTCCTTCTGCAGGAGGTAGAGATGGGGGAAAGAGGCTTTAAAACATATACTTTACAGACAGACAACCGTCAGACTTTACCACTAATAACTTCATTAGGGCTAGCCTTTGTATTAAAGGGAGAAAAGAGGAAATCATTTAAACTTAAATTATCTCAAAAGAGTGGTTTATCTGTGAATTAGATCACTGCCTTTCAAACTAATAATATAAGCCAACCGGCATGTTTCTACGCTCAAAATACAGCCGCTTGTGTTACAGCCAAATGTTTCAGCTCATCTCACACTCAAGATCTTCACTCGAGACCACTACAGAAGATTCCAACAGGCCATGGAATCACCAGCACAGTCTGTACAGCAGAGTGCAGACCTTTACCATGCTCTTCAGCAACATGTACTTTTAAGTACACAAGAGACTGAAGGACACTCGCTGTCTCCACAGAAAGTGGTTCTCAATCTGCCACTGCCTTAGCGACACTTATTAACAGAAATTAGACTGGCTACTGCTTTCTCTGCTCCGTCAGAGGCCTCACACAAAGACCAGATATAGAACAAGTTTCTCAGTAAGGTAGATAAGATAGATTTTCAGTCCTGAATGCAGTATTTGTATTTTACCTGAGTAAAATTCTCAAGCAGCTCTGTATATGCAAAGAATTTCGTATTTGTCCTATTGCCTACTGTTGACAGGATGCAAAGTAAACTTTAAATGTTTAACCTAATTTATAAACAGAAGAAACTGCAGTTCTGTAAGGCACACATCATAGTTCAGTATACTTCCTCCAGGAAGCCACCAAGGCTGTGAATCTCTGACGTGTTACCTATTGTATAACTTCTACTTTCTCACCTGGGTAATATCGCAGGAGTACAACCATCTCTGCAAGTAGTGCAACGCAATGCTACCCATCACAGTAATGACAAGATATTTCTGACTTTGACTAGACTGGTACTGATGAGTGTTTGAAACTGGATGTGTTTACAAAATAGATAATGTAAGTATGTTTGCTTAAAAGTAGGATTTAAAACAAAACAATAAAAAAATACACCCACAATTTTTAAGTCTATGGTCTACAAAAACTAAAAGGTACATTAAAAACCAAAACAATACAAGCCTGAACTATTACATACCTGAACATACCTCACACTCATGCATAGTCCACAAAGTGACACTGAGATGGGCTGCTGGTCTGATCAGGCAGTGACATGCCGACTAATGACTGGCAACTGCACCAAGTTACATCATGAACCCATCATTTGGCAAAAAGAGCCCTCATTGAGGTGACAGGCTAGGGCCATTCCAGGGCTGCTCTTACATAACCAACATGGCAACGTCCAGTGGTTGAACTACATTCGCCTGAATAAGACCATGTGTGAGACAACAATTTTAGATGTGACATGTGTAGGTCTCTTTCTCTGCACTAGTATAGGGCCCTGAATCCTTTATCATTCTAAGACAAGTTAACATGTGTTTGACCACTGAAAAATAACGACAGTGAAATTACCAAGAGCTCGTCCATGCTGGTCTGGCATTTTTCCAGGTTAATGCGTTTGATGGCTACCTTCTCCTTCCTTGGCGTACAGTATGCAGCCTGGACCACAGCTGTGGCACCACTTCCTGCAACAAACCAGACAAATAATGAAAGATGTCCTCACACCATGTAACAACCTATATAGAGTTGTTATATAGAGTACGTATATATGTATATAGAGACGTCACACGTACAGAGATCGTTTAACTGCGAACGTATGGGGAAGTTTCTAAAGACTGGAGAGTACAGTTCAGAGAAACAATCTTTTTCTTTCTTTCTTTCCATCTTGACACACTGCAATGGTGCACCAAGACTTGTTATGGAACTACATAAATTGTTACACAGCCTAGTTATGTAGATCAAGTTTCACTTTCCTTCGGTGTCTTTTAAAATGTGCACACAATGCCGGCTAACCTAATCACTGAGAGCATTGCACTTATATTTACCTAGTAGCTAGCTAATGCTGGACAGCTTTTGTGAGAGTATGCACATCAAGTAAACGTGCAGGAAACAATCCCTTAGCTGGATAGCCATAGGTAAATTAGTTGAACGAGCTTAACTTGATTTGGAGCTATAAACAAAACATTAGTGTGACTCGCCCAGTTCAAAAGATCGAATGCAGCAGTGGCAGATACCTTATCTCAAGCAAACTGGGTCTTAGTTTGAGGTCGGTGCCAATTGGCTTGACATACTCCAACTTACAAGCTAAAATGTCTTAGCTAGGTAGCCGACTAGCAAACTGGTTCGTTTAGCTTTTCGATGACTATGCTAACTATGCCCGCTAGCTTAGGTTTGCAATGATACATCATGTGTGATGGCCAACGTTTTCTGCCGTCAACAATCTAATCCTGACTATCTATATGCGTGATCAATCACCCCTGTTGCGGAAAATCAGAGACATTGCATTACACAGGGTAAACTCTGATATAAATATAGTAAAAACAGTAGCTACCTCCTGTAAACGTTAGCCCCTGTTAGCTTGCTAGCTGCTGAACTTCTTTCATCGCTAGGTTACCCAGCTGACTGGGTCTGTAGCTTGCATCCTAACCGCTAGCAAGCTAACTTAACTAGCGAGCCAGCCAGATTCCAGGACACGGAGTATGAATTGAATATTTTGGGCATAAAAAGCAATGGCGGAGTTTCTATTCTTTTTTCAAAAAATAGAAAGCACCAAACATATATCGGTGAAACCTCGCAAGCTAGCGAGCCAAGGAGCTAAGTTGACTTAGCTGCTGTTAACCAGCCATACCTACCGATAACCTCATGAAGCACATAATCATCCCTGTCGATAGACCAACTTTGGGGGCTCGGGTCCTCCGACATGACAGCAGACAGTGGTAGATTTCACTTTCTGTGTTGAGTGTAAGTAAGCTGTTGGACAACAACAGTTTCCTTACAAAAAAAACCCTATTTCTGCAATGGTATCCAGGATAGTACTTCGCCTTCACTTAGCTACAGTATCCCACGGCCCCCTGTCAACCCAAACTTTGCCACCAGCGCTGTATTCCCCGCCTTTCACGTCAGTGGATGTGAGAGACATATGATGATCCACTACGCCATCTTGAATGAGGCAAACGTGGCTAGAGATTTGCTAGTATACACAAACGGGCCAATCTGAATACATTTGAATTGGAAAATGTATTTTATGGTTTAAGTTCGATATCAAGTGCTTGTAATCTTGCACTTCAACCATCAATCAAGTATAAAGTAATCATTCAGCCACGATAAAAATGGCGTTTTCTGACGTCCACAGAAAGAGGGTCACGTTCGATTCCATCGTACGCCAGCACATCAGATGATGATGACGTTGTGGAAGATGTCTGTCTGGTATGGTGTCTGTTCACGTTCCAGTTTATCGTTTTAGCTCTTGCTGTTATGGTATTAGCAATAACATTTTTCATTTAAATGGAACACTTGGCATTAACCCCTCTGGTATTTTACACCGGTCTAGCTGTAAATTGTGAGAGTTAAGTCTGCGCTGGGTCGGCACTATTAGCCTGTCTACTCTGTGCGCTCTTATAGAATTTGTTGCTAATAGCACTGCACAGAAATGTCATCTCGTTTCATTCAAACAGATACAGTGTAGCAAACTAGCAGACAGACGCGTTGATGCTCTGTGGTCCACAGACCAGGGGAAAGGTTTAAATTTATGTCAGATGTCCGTGATTAGGTATTTGGGAGGCCTGCATTTTCCACTTCTCAAGAATTGAACTTGATAAAATGAACAAGCTTGTCATAAAACAATAGCTGCTGGGTTACAGTAAAATTGTGCGTGAAATATTTCAGTCTTCAATGTTATCCTAGCCTTAAATTAGTTAAAACTGGTAGGCTACTGAAACACTGTTCCAATAGGTCATTTGTTTTAAGCTTTTAAAATATTGTGAGTTAACTACCTACTTCAAATTAGTAAAACAAAAACAAAAAAATTGGGTGGTGTCTTTGCCGTATGTCTTGCCTGTCACAGTCTTGTCATACTGGTTTAATTACATTCTTTTTTCAGACAGTATTTTTGTAGTTTTAAAGGGCTGGACACAATTAGGCCAGTCACCTCTAGTTTGTAGGGCGTGACTGAGGTGGATTTGAAGGGGGGGGGGGGGGGGGGGGTTTGAAGGTTAACTGAGGTTGAAATTTCGAAACATGTCAAACCCCTTGTGAGGGTATAGGCTACACTTTTATATTATCTCCATTTATATTATCTCCTTTAACAGAAGCTGTTGTTCAATGGTTTATAATATATGTACTCTGAATAAAACACATGTCCTTGGTGTTGTTGTCACTTTGCTCTACCAATGGCGGGGGAAAGGATTAGAGGCAGGAATCTTATCACTGAAGAATTTCATGATTCTAAAACCATATCATGACTCAAAGAAAATAATCACAGTGCTCTTATCATTTAAAGTGTATGTGAATTTCCTTGTCAGCGACCAAAATTGCCTCGATCTACGACCTCTGCTTGATCTTAACAGGTGGTCTCCAGATGTGTACTGTTGTCATGATGTGACAAAGATATATCTGACTTGTGAGACTAGCTTCCTGGAAAATCAATAGTTATGTGGATATAAATGGTGACCGCGAGAGAAGGAATTAAGAGTGAGAAAGAGGGAATCTTGAGTGCCCTAAGACAGAAGAGATCAGCCACCCAATTTGTTCCCTTACAGTCATATCGCGAAAACAAAAACACACACACAATTTACACACCACAGAATACATATTCACCCTCCACTGGCTAATTGATTGCTTTTTCTAAAATCTGTGGAACAAAAGATCCCTGCTACATGTTAGGCCCTAGGTTTCCAGTTTTCACACAAATTTGTCATTTTAGGTACCAAGAATAAAAGGGTTAAATCAATGAATTGATGAATGAAAGGATGAATCAACTTATTTTTTTTAACTTCATGTCAGACTTACATTAAAAGTATCCAAACTTATTTTGCATTTTGCCGGTTTTTAAATGTCAGATCAGACTATTTAAATGGTTTAATTTCACACGCAATCCTTCTCTGCATACGATCCCTATCCCACCAATAGAGGGACGGATTTGGGGACCGTTGCCTCTTCCTGTAACAGAGCACAAGCCCAGTGTGAAAATGCACTCACCCCAGTGCTGACTCCGCTGGGGAAGTAAGCCGGTCATGAATGGGACTGCTGAGTATCACAAGAAATGTGGATAAGCTTTCCTCTGTGATTGTTTGACCAGTTAGAACTACACTACAGAGGGGAGGACATGTTAAGCCCTTCCACGTTCCTATATGATCAATGCTCCCATGCAGGTAAAATACAGTGCTTCACCTTGAGCATTGAAATCATAATATGGCATAGGATAGTCATTTTTATGCCACCTAAAAATGTTGATAAACCACTTTCAGTAACAGAACATGCAACCACGTGACACCTAAACAAATGCATTTTACCCCTCTGAATAGTATACAGCTACTTTGCAGTAAAGTTCAATAAATAAGCCTGTTCCACCTTCATACATTCAAGCTCTTCATGAATTTAGTTCTGCATTGGCACATGGGGGACTACGTCTGTCATATTGTCGGGTCCAACTGGTAAGCTCAGTTCTTGATAAGACTTGAGGGAATGAGTTTAGAGAAGTTACACTACCCTACATCCCAAAATTAATTTCTGCTCAGAGGTTGATCATGGTTCACAAGTAGGCTATCACACCCACTTTAGTTTGTATTCGGCTTCTCCCTTTTCCTGTTTCCCCCTATGTCTCCATGTCTTAGGTGTATGCCCACTTGACAAAAAATCATGTAGGCTCATTGCAGGTGGTTTTGTAGACATGACCCCTCTAGGCTAAAATTGAATGGGGTGTTCTTACCCTATGTTCCAACACCACAGCTGTTGGCTGAAGGTCTTTCAGTTGACCCAGGCCACACCTTGAATGACAAATCCTTATAGTCTACAAAATCCAAGACTGTATACACATCAGTACTGCGGCCAGGTATCGAGTGACTTTTTTGTCACAGAATAAGAGAATGAAGTGTTTACATCATACACTCCCCGTGAGCTCGTTAGACCGGTGTAGTGGGAGTGGCCCTTGAAAAACTCCTAAAGTAGAACCACATTTTTCAGTTAACTCTTGGGTTGGGTTCTATGAAGACGCAGCAGTGGTCCACAGTTATCGGTAAATAGTCGATTCCCCCATTGCCGCGCTAACAGCGCACATGGTTGAGGATTTAAAATAGCCCCCCTTCTCCCGACAGACACTTTCTCGTCCTCTTGATAAGGACCTACAAATTGAAAAGAATGGAATCGAATGGCATTGTCAGTAAACAAGGTGAGTCAGATATTATGTTGCTGGTCCTTCTACGCTGGAAAACCTACGTTTCATTCTTCTTATTCTGAACGCTATAATATGCAATCTGGTAGCCTATAATATAATAATAGCCTATTGCACGCAGCCTAATATAACAGAGTTGTGTATTTATTTATAGTATGTGCGGGTCATGGTGATGTAGGGGTTACATTAACTTATTTAAAGGCCATCTGAGATGATAAAAACTTTCTCTTTCTCAACTTTGGGTTATTTAAAAAGATTTAACTTTTTATTTATGAACCGATATCTATAGCCTATAACAATGGTCATAAGCACGAAATGTTGGGGTACTCTAAAGTTGTAACACCGGTGAAGGGTAGAATTATAAATTGCCTCTGGGCATTTCCAGTAAACGTGTGAAGAAAGGTGGGGCAGCAGGTATAATATCATTTCAAGTATCTTTTTCATAAGGCCTTCCTCGTATGTGGCATTTTTGTGTGATGATTCAAGATATAGGCTAGTGAAAATATCTTATTAGCGCGAGCCATGTCTGTAGCCGAATGCTGAACCTTTTCAAACAAAGACAATAATTTAAAATATTGCAGACTAAAACTACTTTCTGTGGCATACCACACTTCACCTGTAAATACATTGCGAACCCACTGATAGCCTACACATATACAACGTTGGCCACATTATACAATGCTGCGTGAGTGCAGACACTTGGCACACAAAACTCATCTTAAGGCTACATGTCTATACAACGAATACACCGAAACTGTCGGTATTGAATTAATTCTGTTTAACATTTGCTAGACTCAGGCCAGGCCTAGCTTGAGGTTGGACAACGTTGTCCTTGTACCACTAGATGGCCCCCCACCCTTACCTATCAATAGAGGCCTCGTTCTGAAGTTTTAGACACTATTAACTGACGTTCCATCAAAATAACAAAAGTTATCCTAGGTCATATATCCGGTGTCAGGCTCGGGCCTGATGATGGCCCATTCTATGGAATTGGTGTAGGATGTAGCTTACTATGTTGAGTTTGTTCAAATGATTTGTAGCCGATATTGTTACTTAGGCTATATCACAGTTGGACGCAAGGGCATAATCTTCATAGACTTTGACATCACATTAGGCTCATTCTACAGTGTCGAAAGATATTGTCCATCTGGAATCTCGGCAAAGCTGTGGCATCGAACAGGTAGGCTACTGTGTAGCTCTGTTTTCCCGTGTCGTCTTCGGTGTGATCTGTGATTACAATGGGGATGTTCAGAGCTAGGAGTGAACTTTGAATAGTACACGCCCCATGGACCAAAGATCCCGCAGCGTCAGTATTCACTTTTGAATGTATTAGACTGTGGTAGATATCTGATCGCTACAACATAATTTGGGCAAGTGTCACCATGCAGTGTATACAAAGAGAACCGCGAAGGACAAAATCGGAGGAACTACTTCATTATGCACAATGCAAGAAAGAGGCCGGTATCAACACAAAACTCTTGGGTAAGATAGCTTTGATGAACTGGGCTTTAAAAAACATCTCTGGGACCAATATAGGTTACTTTAATCGCGACTCCTCTGAAAATGTATCTGTTAATTGTTCATTTTAAAACTCATCAGTGTGTTTTTGAGCAGATAATTATCAATGATCGTCCTCGTCATCAAAAACGATTATGGTAGTTGAAAGGTAATATTGTTACCTTAAAAGCAAGTCTACGTCATTGCGAAACATAACATGCTTAAGATTGCGAAAAGGTTTGTATTTCTCGTTTCATCTGTTATAACCTACTGTGTATTGCTGTGTTTGTCTTGCAGCATCATATGTTGAAGAGAAAAATTATCAATCTATTAGCTGGCATGGGCCAAAATACTTATTCACGTGTGAGCTTGCAAAAAAAGATTCTCTTTAAGTCACATTCTTGCATTCTATCTAAATTTCTGCTGTGGTCGAAATCAGATTGGCTACATCTTTTCAGAATCTGTTATAAAAACCAAATAGCTGTCAGCTCGCCATACAAAACTCATGGAATGAAGATGAATTTCCTCTTTATGTGGAATCCAAACAGAACTAAAATCAGTTTTATGAGTAAAAGATGTGTGATGTCAAATATTATATAATGACCTCTGGCAAATAATTGGAGTTCTCTCTCTTTCTCTCTCTCTCTTCTGGGCTGTTGCATAAGGCTTGGATGGAGATCCAGACCTTCAGTTTCTGCTGAGTGGCGGCGACCTGCTGAAGGTTCGTTCCAGCAACTGGAAGAAGACACGCTTCTACAAGCTGAGGGAGGACTGCAAGACCTTGTGGTATGAGTCACACAAGACTGTGAGGGCCTCCAATCCAACCTGTGAGTCCTGCTTCGGCGTCCACCCCACATGTGTGTGAGCATCACGGTCGCCGTCACTCTGTGTGTCTCACTTTACATGAAGACCCGCTGTGAGGATGTTCATAGAGCACAATTAACTGAAGATAGCAGCCCTCATATAGTAAATACAATGCCTAAAAACTTGAAATGGGTACATTTCATCCTGTGTTTTCCTTTTGAGGGTAAAAATCACAGATTCACACAGCTTCAGGACTGTGACTAATGTATAGGGGTGGTTCAAACCAGTCAGAAAAATGTGTTTAATGCTAAATCCCATATGGTATCGATGAAAGGTTCATTTGTGGTCTCAGGGGAGTTGGGTTGGATGTTTTTTTGCCAAGTTCATTAAAATATCTGGTATGCTACTGGAGGTATGTGTGTGTCAGTAAGGTCAAATTGGGTATAAAGAGATTCAAAGTTGATTGAAAATAAGGTATCACAAGCCAAACGATATTTGGACACTGTAGAACGGCCACATAAAACTAAGATGGTAGGGGGAAATGACAATGTTTAGTATGAACACTTGAGCCCCATACCCTCATCTCTTCACTTGGCGATCCCGGCACTCATGACCTCAAAAACAAACACCATGCCATTTACAAATACACAATGCTCAAATTTGAAGACTGTGTTCATAGATAGATAGATAGATAGATAGATAGATAGATAGATAGATACAAACTTCATTGCCACACAACAATGTTGGTGGTATTCTTTTGTCATAGGTAGCTCAGTCCAGTAAGGAGGGGGGAGATGGGGATAGGAAAAAAATTAAAATGAAAATAGACCATATAAGTTCACAGTCCAGAGCCGTGTTAAAGGAGAAAAACAATGAAAAACAATGAAAATCGCAAGTAAAGGAGCCACTGTAACAGGCTGCCATCCAGGCGCCTCTATAATGACGATAATACATCATAAAAGCAAGTAAACTCAATTATCTTGTATAAGTTTGAGTGACTGTCAGTTATACATCTACCCATGCCATATTTTGTGGCTATTTCGATATATATATTCAAACATTTTTACAGCTGGGTATATTTAGTACTGTACTCTTTATAATTAGTGCTTTTGTCTTTTACCTGTGACTCTTACTGATGTTCATAGAGCCGTGCATTGTGCTTCTATGTATTTTGTTTCTTTTATACTGATCTATGATCCTGTGTCGGTCACTCAGCCAAATGGCAGAGGCAGGCATGGTCTATTTAGTCAAGTTGTAAACTACAAGTGATGCAATGAATTACAGATAATATCCATGGTGATTTTTGCTTTATTGCTGTTATATGGCAAACAGACCAGTGAGTCAGAGGATTATGATGGATAATAAACTGTATAAAGTTATAACAACAACTGTGCCTTGCTCTTTCAAACTACTGGTATAGGCGTATGACAATGGCAAATCTGATTCATGTTGATAGATAACCATAAAACATTTGAGTCACTACAATGTGTGGTGTGATTCTCTTTGATACTGCATTTGAGGTAAAGACATCAGAAAGAACAAGGTTTCAGAGTTGGACTTTCACACTTTTCTATTCCTCCCTCAGATTTATTGGTTTATTATGCGCGATTAAGGAAGTAGTCAGAAAACAAATATATTGTTATACAGAATGCATGCATGCATGCATTCACTTCACTACACTAATAGTACAGGGCACTGAACAACCTGTGTGATATGTTCACAATTATTTTCAAATAGTGCTTAGTATCTGCTGGAGTGCAGTCTAGCCATGATAAAAGCAATATCCCTCAAAGGTCTGAGTCATCTACCACTACGTTAGATGTATCTTTCTCTTTAAATGGTAATGAGTTTTGGGTTCAGAGTCCTTTCACTTCCTCTCAGACATCAGAATATCAAGTGATCCTCTGGGATTCAGTGTTGGACTTCCTCTTTTTTTTTCCTCACTCAGATTTCTTTGTCTACTAAACTAGATACTAAATACTTGAGGGAACGGAATTATGTGCAATTAAGGAAGTAGTCAGAAAACAAATATATTATAAAGAATGCATGGATGCATGCAGTCATATTACATGGTTACTTGCATTTAATACTTCCATGTATTATGGAATACATTCCAATATCTCCATGTACAGTATGTTGCACAAATAGATCATCCCATGAAATCCTCTGTCAATGCAAACCAACCACTTACCCTAGAATTTGTAGCACCATGCTCTGAATGAAATACAGGACTGCAACTCTATGGTGCAGATTTAGAACTCACTTGTTTCCTTTGATAGTCTGCGTCGACGACATCGCTACGGTGAGGCAGGGCCGGCATACAGAGGGGCTGAGGAAGCACACAGATGACAAGGTGGAAAGTCGAGCCTTTTCCATCCTGTTCAAGAGTCGCCGCAAAAACCTGGACCTGATCGCCAGCTCTGAGGAGGAGGCCAAACAGTGGGTTACTGGGTTGGAAAAGCTCATGTCCAACATGGGCAAACTTACCCAGCAACAGAAGACTGAGCAGTATCCTTTTGACCAGTTAGCCTATCAGAGCCTTGGACTATAAGATGCAGTAAGTCGTTTTTGTTGTGTGAAGAATGAAAATGCTTCATGCTTCATGACTTCCTGACATATTGAGACATTTTCACAAAACCCCTTTGTACCTTTAAGTTTCAGCCCTCTAAACTTAATAGTAACTTACTAGGGGGGTGTTGCTTGATTACTCCCTAGTATAGCCTTGATGTATCTATTTGAAAGCCTTACATCAAAACCTAAGCTGGATCTTCAACTGCATGCGCAAAGCAGACAAGGATCGCAACAACAAAATGTGTCTGAAAGAGCTCAAGAGCTTCATGCATCATATCAACATTGAAGTGGATGACGCGTATGCTCAGACAGTATTTGAGGTGATACTATGAAGGACTTCCCTTACAATGAATACAAAGATAACTTGAACTTAGTTCAATTCATGCAATATCCAAACCGGTAGCAAAAGGGATGCAAATGTGTTATTACAACATAACATGCAGTCAAAAAACAACATAAATGTCTCAAGATAAATGGAAGTACTGCTGTACTGAATAGAGGAATGATTTTCTCTCTCTCTCCCAGAAATGTGACCAGTCCAAATGTGGATTTCTGGATGGTAAAGAAATAGAACACTTCTATGAAATTCTCACAGACCGTGAGGAGATTGGTACCATCTATGAAAAATACGCCAAGACTGGGGGCATGATGAATGCCGAGGACCTGCTGAACTTCCTGATCACAGAGCAGAGAGAGGCTGTGGATCTGAACCATGCTCTCACCCTCATCAACAAGTATGAGCCAGACAGCTCTGGTAGGTACCCTCTAGGTCTTTAGTATATGCTAGCTACCCATTTAAGGCAATTCAAACTCGGCCACAACTTTGCGAGGAATTACAGTTCCCTTCCTCTACAGCGAAAGAGAAGAAGATGATGTCCAAGGACGGGTTCATGATGTACCTGCACCAGCCAGAGTGTCTGATTTTCAACCCTGCCCACAGGAGTGTGTATCAGGACATGACTCAGCCCCTCAACCATTACTTCATCTCCTCTTCCCACAACACGTATCTGATGGAGGACCAGCTGAAGGGACCCAGCAGCACCGAGGCATATATAAGGTAAACTGACTATGTCCCCACTATTAAAAGGAATCAGGTTCTTAGTTGCATGTATAAAGAGATGGTACCACACCTGTACCACACCCAGGTGTGTCTGGTATTGTCTCACTTGATTGGTATGAAACGCCACTGCCACACCAAACAGTTGTGGACAAAGTTCACTTCCTGAAGAAATCTGTTATGGTCTCAGGGCTCTTCTGAAGAGCTGCCGCTGTGTGGAGCTAGACTGCTGGGATGGATCAGATGATGAGCCGGTCATTTACCATGGTTACACGCTCACGTCCAAGATCCTCTTCAAAGATGCCATCAAGGCTATCAAGGACTACGCCTTTAAGGTACGCCATAAATCAAGCTAAATTGCCATGGTGGTTCACAAAGGGATTGTTTTATTAGACGGCACTGATTGGTTAATAGTTACACCATTGTTAAACTCTGTCACTCATTTTCACAGTAATGCTCCTAACAGCAAGCCAGTACACTAATAGTACAAGGCACATGTGTCTAAAATAGCAATATAAATAACTGCACAACTTCTGCGATATGTTCAAAATTCTTTTCAAATAGTGCTTGTATCAGCTGGAGTGCAGTCTAGCCATGATAAAAGCAATATCCCTCAAACTACGATGATAAAAGCAATATCCCTCATCTACTAGTGTGTTTGATGTATCTTTCTCTTTTAACGGTAATGAGTGTTTTGAGTTCAAAGTCCTTTCACTTCCTCTCAGACATCAGAATACCCAGTGATCCTTTCTCTGGAGAACCACTGTAGTGTGGAGCAGCAGAAGATCATGGCCCAGCATATGATCTCCATCCTGGGCAGTGCCCTGGTCACGAAGCCTCTCGGGGACCAGATACCCACAGGCTTCCCTTCTCCAGAGGTGAGGATGTATTCTGCTAAATCACTAGTCACTGCGGTTGAGAACCAGCCATGAAAAATATATCACATGGTTGAACTGTGACTTTTATTCTAGAGCCCATTACCCGCGTGTGGGTGTCATCTTTCTGCAGCTGGTAGGAACACCCCACCTCAGTAGAATGAGCAAATATGACACCCTTATCAAATTACTGTGTACCATATTAAGCTTTAATAAAGCTGGTGGGACCTTTGTAAAAGTCAAAATCTTCAACGTGTTGCGCTGTTGAAGGACTCTGAAATTTATGCCAGACAACCACAAAAAGTATATATAATATATATACAGCGGGTAAAATAAGTAATGAAAACGTCACCATTTTTCTCAGTAAATATATTTTCCAAAGGTGCTATTGACATGAAATGTTCACCAAATGTTGGTTGGCTAACCCTAACCCAAGTAATCCATTCATACAAAGAAACCAAAGCAAATAAGTTCAGAAATTAAGTTATGTGTAATAATGTGAAATGACACAGGGAAAAAGTATTGAACACGCTTACTAATATTTATTTCATACTTTTATACAAAAGCCTTTGTTGGTAATGACATCTTTAAGACGCCTCCTGTATGGAGAAACTAGTTGTATGCATTGCTCAGGTGTGATTTTGGCCCATTCTTCCACACAAACAGTCTTCAAATCTTGAAGGTTCTGTGGGCCTTCTCTATGAACTCTGATCTTCAGTTCTTTCCATAGATTTCCAATTGGACTAAGTCAGATGATTGGCTGGGCCATTCTAGCAGCTTTATTTTCTTTCTCTAAAGCCAATTGAGAGTTTCCTTGGCTGTGTGTTTGGGATCATTGTCTTGCTGAAATGTCCACCCTCGTTTCATCTTCATCATCCTGGTAGATGGCAGCAGATTTGTACATTTTCCCATTCATCCTTCCTTCAATTATGTGAAGTTTGCCAGTACCGTATGCTGAAAAGCAGCCCCACACCATGATGTTCCCACCTCCAAACTTCACTGTTGCTATGGTGTTTTTAGGGTGATGTGCAGTGCCATTTGTCCTCCAAACATGGTGTGTATTATGGCATCCAAAGAGTTCAATTTTGCTCTCATCTGACTATATTCTCCCAGTATTTCACAGGCTTGTCCAAATGTTGTGCAGCAAACTTTAAACGAGCTTCAACATGCTTTTTCTTCAGCAATGGAATCTTGCGTGGTGAGCCATGGCGGTTCAATCAATCAATCAATCAATCAATCAATCAAACTTTTTTGTACGGCGCATTTCATACCAGGAGGTAACACAATGCGCCTCACAGGAGGAAAGGAGGGGGGGGGGTTACAAACACTTGTAAAGACACACAGATTTTCCAGAGATAAATAAACAGGAAATGGCGTACTAACCACACTGGCACCATAAAGGACTGCTCAGTACGGTTATCGTCAAACTAGGTTGAGTGCATTACTTGTACCTGTACAAGTGTACCTGCTACATGTACCTGCTAATTCCAGGTCTTTCTGAAGCTCTTCACAAGTGGTCCTTGGCTCTTGGACAACTCTTCTGATAATTATTTTCACTCCTCTGTCAGAAATCTTGCGAGGAGCACCTGGTCGTGGCTAGTTTATGGTGAAATGATTTTCTTTCCACTTCCGGATTATGGCCCCAACAGTGCTCACTGAAACATTCAGAAGTTTAGAAATGTGTCCGTAAACAATGCCATCAGTATGTTTTGCAACAATAAGGTTGCGACGATCTTGCAAGAGCTCTTTGCTTTTACCCATTATGAGATGTGTCTTGTGTGACACCTTAGTAATGAGACACCTTTTAATAGGCTATCAGTTGGGACTGAACCAGTTGATATTAATTTGCACTGAAAAGGGGCCGGATTGCTTTCTAATGATAATGATAATAACTAATAGATTTCAGCTGTTGTCTTGGCTTTCTATTCCTTTTTGCACCTCCCTTTCTTCATGTCTTCAATACTTTTTCCCTGTGTCATTTCACAGTTTTACACATAACTTAATTTCTGAACGTATTCAGTTTGGTTTCTTTGTATGTATGCATTACTTGGGTTGTTCCCAACATCTGATGAAAATTTCATGTCAACAGCACCTTTGGAAATATATTTACTGAGAAAATTGGTGACGTGTTCAATACTTATTTTACCCGCTGTATATAAGAATGATCAAGGATATCAACGCTGAGGCAATTTTTATGTATTTGTGTATTTTGTGAAATTGCTTTGGGTTGTGTGGACTATGAAGGGTTTGGCTGGATGGATCTGTATGTTGCTCGTCTGGACGAGAGTCCGTTTTCAGGGTGGAATGTCTGAAATCCAAACAGTTGGTGACCATTCAGCTCCCTGAATTCTGCATCTGGCTTTTCCTGCTTGCTCTGCTACATGACCTATATGCTTCCAACTATACTGAACATTGTAGTTCATATATATTGTACAGATGAACTGCTAGTGTTAGTGTAAAGAACCCCTTAATACTTTTTGGTAAATGCTCACTCTTTGCATTTAGGTGGTCAGCCACTTCTGGTGGTGCTGAATTGAAAGATCCCCCATAATCACTATGGGGATGTGGTTTTGCCTCAGAGGAATTTGTAATTATATCTTGCGTAATATTTGTTTTTCCGTCAGTCCTCGGATGAGGCGTGTCTTTGTTTGGTCAAGCCACAGCTAACAAAAGTGAATTTTCTCGTTTTCTTTTTTCAGAAAGATCATTTGAGGTAGCAAACACCTTGAATAGTATTGAATGTATATTTTCACCACTTGAGAGGTTTATTGATTCATTCATGCTGTATAGGGTTAGGGAAGGCAATGAGAGTGTTTTTTTATGTTGCTTATCAGTAATACACTGACTCAAGTGAGTTTGTGTCTGGATGTTGATTTAGGAACTGAAAGGACGGTTCGTGATCAAAGGGAAGAGATTGAACAAACTCGAGGACAGCTTCACCACGAAAGCCAACAGCACTGAGGACATTGTCTCTGAGGAGGAGGAGTCTGGGGATGATGAGGAGGAAGAAGATCAAAAACCTAAGGTACACAACTGGCCTCTATAACTCTATGTAACTCTAAAAACGAAGCACAATTTTCACGCTGAAATTCTGTTCAGGTATCATAAGGCCATCTTAATGAAGTGGTTATCTGTTGGTGACTAAGTCATGTGTTCTGTGGGCTTGCAGGAGAGCAAGACGTTGAAACTGGCCAAGGAACTGTCTGACATCGTCATCTACTGCAAAAGTGTGCATTTCAACGGCTTTGAGGATGCCAAAGACAACCTGAGCTTCTATGAGATGTCGTCTTTTAAGGAGGGAAAATCAGTTAAGCTGGCGGAGGAGTCAGGTAATACATTTGGTGTTGACAGGAAGTCTTCCTAAAACAATGTGTTAGCTGTCATTATACTATTACCAAAAGATATAACTAATGTATTCCCACAAAGTGCTTAGATAAATTGGGGTTTAAGGAATAGGTTTTTTCCTGTTTCCTGTAATTTAAGCAGATCATATATACTACTTCAACTTCACCCAAGATATACAGTACATTTCTCTTTGTAGCACCTGTCATTGTAGTAATAATTGTAGGTGTGTGATAAGAATCATTACCGATAAAGATTATGAAGGGCAAAAGTGCAAAGGTGAAAAGTAAGAACTGTCTTTCTATTGCAGCAAACCAGTACATTCACCACAATGTTGACAAACTCAGCCGGATCTACCCAGCAGGCATGAGGACAGACTCATCCAACTACAATCCTGTCCCACTTTGGAACAGTGGCTGTCAGATAGGTACTGCACTTGGGGATATATATATATATATGAGCCAGAACAGTTTACACTTTGAGGGCAGATCTCTGTGTAAAATCTGCACACTACCTCTGATAAGAAAGAAATTCAACGTTTGTTTTTGTCTGGCGAAGTGAGGTTTTACTTGAGCGGCTGTGATGAGATACAGTAATGTTTTCAGACGTGTTGAGAGATACAGTAATGTTTTTCAAAGTCTACTTTTTCCTGTTGAAGCTCTGCAAATGCACAGTCATGTGTCGACCCAGTATAGCTAACCACTCCATCCCTCCCTCTCCCATCTGCTCCCTCTAGTTGCCCTGAACTTCCAGACTCAAAGCTTAGAGATGGATGTGAACCAAGGCCGATTTCTGCCCAATGGACAGAGTGGCTACATCCTGAAGCCAGCTTACCTGAGGGACAGGGCTTCTGAGTTTGACCCCATCACACTCACTCGGGGAGGGTGGCTTCAGCACAAGACATTTCATGTCATGGTCAGAGTCTAGCTTAGCATAATTCATGCGCTGCAACCCTCAAATGGCTGCGAGTGCACGACTGACAAGCGTTATTGGGTGCTCGAATTCGATGCTCACTCTGAAGGGGTTTGTTTTGTTACTAGGTGATTTCAGCTCAACAGCTACCCAAAGTAAATCCAAAAAAGACATCCATCGTTGATCCACTGGTGAGGGTGGAGATCTACGGTGTGAACAGCGACGTGGCTACAAAAGAAACAGAGCCCGTTGAGAACAACGGTAAAATATAGCCAGCTTTGAGACTTAATTATTTGTGTGTCTGTATGACAGAAACCTACATTTCAGTTTTTGAATGTTGGCTAATATTTTTTATTTTTTTGCCTTTTTGTGTTTAGGATTCAATCCAAGCTGGAATGCCAGGTTCCAGTTTGATGTTTATGTCCCGGAACTGGCTCTGGTGCGCTTTGTGGTGGAAGATCATGATACCACATCTTCCAATGAGTTTGTTGGACAGTACACTCTACCCTTTACCAGCATTCAACGTGGTAAGTCTCTCATGTGGTGTGTCCAGTTTAATACCCATCAAAGTGTTTCTCCTGTGGAAAGGTCACCCTCAGGGACCACAGAGGTTCCTTCATTTCAGCCAAATATGTAACTGTTTCAGCTTCATTTTTAAGAGCACATTTTTCATCAGCCCCACCTAGCAAGCGCTCTTTGGTGAATGCGTGACAGGAAATAGTCCTCATTTAGTCATGAAGTTTGTTTCTTTTTCCAGGATATCACCACGTGCCTTTGGTCAACAAGAATGGTGATCGTCTACCTTCAGCTGGTCTCTTTGTCCACACCATGATCCTGGATGACGAGTCACAGTAGTCACAATAGCCTCAGATCAAAACACCCTTTTCACACAGCCGATTTGCACATCCTCTGAGGCTTGGAATATACGCCAGGAGGATTTAGCCTTTTCTCTTCTATTGTGACTCTACCATCAAATATCTCTCAACAGTTCATCTGAAACAAGAACACAGACATTGCATTTGCACGAAGTGTAATCGAGAATGTCACTGCCACTTTTTAGACAATTTTAATTGATTTATGTAATCCCACAATGTTTTATGATATGTACATAGAAAAGTCTCAGCGGTATTTTAACTCATAATTGATATATTTCAGTAATAATGATATTCTGCACTCTGTATACAGTCGATATTACAAATGTAATGCACTTAAATTGACTTCTTCCTGACAGAAACCTATTATTTCAATGTGTGCTCAGTTCAATTTGCAAGTATTTGCATTGAGACAAATGAGGGCAATTGTGGTCACTCACGCAGGGAAACACTGAGCTTAGAGAGCAGGAATACAGGAATAGACCCTCGATTACCGTTTATCTCTTTTAGCATTCACTACATAATTTGTCGATCAGTATCAAATTAGTTATTTTAAATAATTTAGCAGTGTATAGTACATGTATTTGTATGCCTCATCTAAGTATACAGTAAATGTGTTAGAAAACTGTCTATAGTTATTGTTTGTCCTTTCCTGTACCGCGTTGTAGCCTTTGTATTGCATCGATTTCAGTGACTAAAAACAGAAGTCACTGATCGGTTCCCATTTAGTCTATGGAACTTTTGTTCTGAGTGAGACGATTCAGATACAAAGTAAATGTTGGAGAATCACTTGTATGCAGTACACAGATGCACGTAAAAGACTGAGACATATATCCTCAGTGTGATAGCTGAGGCCTGGTGTGGGACTGTATCTGGGAACTCCTAAAGGATCGGAAAATGTATTGAATTTAGCTTATTTCCCTTCCATGGTTTGCAATAACACCCCCTTGTGTCAAGACGCTGCCATGACTACAACTCAAACCAAATGGTCAAAAAATTACTACATTCAAGTGACCAAAAGTCTTGTTTAAGGAAATCAAAAAAGGATGTTGTCTGCTGAACTCAAACTCATATGAGCCTTAATCTAACTATCATTAATCTTCAGAAATGTGAAGGTATTACACCAAACAAACAAAAGATTCTTGAAAGAGTTGACAAAGAATGTAAACAATGCTTTCCATCTCAGCTAAATATATTTTGTAGTCTGCTAAACAGGTCCTTGCACTGGAGGAGTTCATAACAGACCTCTCATAGACGATGCATATACAGTGCCCTCCACAATTATTGGCACCCCTAGTGAATATGAGCGAAACAGGCTATAAAAAAATATGTCTTTGCTGTTTATCCTCTTGGTCTTTCACTCAAAATATTTACAAAAATCTTACCTTTTCATTGAAGTAAAACTATTGAAAGAAAAAAAAACTGTTGACATTAAATAAATATTTTTCCCCAAAACATGTGTGCCACAATTATTGGCACCCCTTAATTTTATGTTTTGTGCAGCCTCCCTTTGCCAAGATAACAGCTCTGAGTCTTCTCCTATAATGCGTGATGAGGTTGGTGAACACATGGCACGGGATCTGAGACCATTCCTACATGCAGTATCTCTCCAGATCCTTCAGATTCTGTGGTCAACGTTTGTAGACTCGGCTTCAGCTCATCCCACAGATATTCTATGGGGTTTAGGTCGGGGGACTGTGATGGCCATGGCAAAACTTTATTCTGCGGTCGGTGAACCATTTTTGTGTTGATTTTGAGGTGTGCTTCGGATCATTGACCTGCTGGAAGGTCCAACCACAGCCCATTTTAAGCTTACTGGAGGGGGCTGTTAGGTTTTCATTTAATATCTGCTGGTATTTGATGGAGTCCATGATACCATGTATCCTAACAAGATGTCCAGGGTCTTTGGAAGAAAAATAGCCCCACAACATCAAAGATCCGCCACCATTCTTCACATTGGGTATGGGGGTCTTTTCTGTATGGCTATCTTTCTGTCTACGCCAAACCCACCTTTGATGTTTGTTGCCAAAAAGCTTTATTTTGGTCTCATCTGACCATATAACTCGGCCCCATTGAAGGTCTGACTTACATTTGGCAAACTGTAGGCGCTTTAGTTTGTAGTTGATTGACAGCAGAGGCTTTTTCTGGCAACCCTCCAAAACAACTTGTGGTGATGTAGGTGGAGTCTGATGGTAGTTTTGGAGACTTTCTGACCCCAAGACTCAACTCACCTCTACAATTCTCCAGCTGTGATCCTTGGAGATTCTTTTGCCAGTCGAACCATCCTCCTCACGGTGCGTGGGGTCAATGTACACACACGTCCTCTTCCAGGCTGATTCTTAACATCTCCTGTCGCTTTAAACTTCTTAATTATTTCCATGATAGTGGAAATGGGTATTTTCAACTCTTTAGAGATTTTCTTGTGTCCATTTCTTGATTTGTGCAGCTCCAAAACTTTACGTTGCACATCATCACTGTGTTCTTGGGTCTTTCCCATAGTGATGAATGACTAATGGAATTTGGCCTGTGTCACCTCATATTTGTACGCCAGTGGAACAGGAAGTCATGATTGACCTCTTAAGAGTTCCTTATCAAACAGGTGAACTTAAAAATGTAAAACATGACTGGAAATATACTTCAGATAGATTTTAATTATAAGATTTTTTAGGGGTGCCAATAATTGTGGCACACATGTTTTGGGGAAAAATATTTATTTAATGTCAACAGTTTTTTTTTCTTTCAATAATTTTACTTCATTGAAAAGGTAAGATTTTTGTGAATATTTTGAGTGAAAGACCAAGAAGATAAACAGCAAAGACATATTTTGTTATAGCCTGTTTTGCTCATATTCACTAGGGGTGCCAATAATTGTGGAGGGCACTGTACATTATACTGAGTAATAACCTTGAGACATTACCAATACAAACAATGCATCTGTATGCATTCTGTGCGATATGCAAGCATGTAAAAGTGCTGACCCAGATGTTCATTGAGACAGAATGAGACAGTGAGAGAATTAAAGAGAACTGATTTTTTTTTTTTTAAGTTTGTCATAAAAAGGTGCTTTAATATAACACGTCATAGTTTGGAAGAAAACTTTGCCGCAAACCATGAATCATTTCACCATAAAAACATACTTCAAACACTGCACAGATCATCCCTTTCCACACAGTCACAAACAGCACTCCGACGTTCCCTCTGTTGACTGCTCCACAGGCACATGCCATGAAGGGAATACCCAGAATGCATGTGAACACCCCTTAAGTACATAAAGAAAGCTTTAAAAAAAAAAAGAAAAAGAAAAAACATCACCATTTTGAGGACACAGGAAATAAATACTGTGGCTTAAAAGTCCCTGCACAGAGAGAAAACCTGCGTGTGAAGAACAGCTGAACTTCCAAACAAATATAAATAAGTGACATGGAACTAGACACCAAACAAAGTGCTTGCAATAATCTGGCGGAAGAGAGCCACTTAGAGAGAGAGAGAGAGAGAGAGAGAGGGGCCTGGCTGACACTGGGGTCGTAGTCCTACTGCCTCTACTGATTGCTCATGGGCATCAGAGAGAACAGGAGAGCAGCTCTACATCAGGCTCCTGGCCACAGGAGAGAAGTCTGTACCAAAGGAAAACAGAGGCATCAACAACAGCAGCAGGAAAGGATTGGGTACGCAACATTCCAATCTAGCACAACAGTGGGGAACTCCATCCTCTCTTGCATGTCGGAACAGATAAAAAGAAGAGGAGGTAGACAAAGAGGGAAAGGAAAAAAAACACAGCAAGACGTCCAGTGAAGTGAGACAGCCAGCAGCAACATGGAAAACTCAGGGGACTAAGTGATAGCGAGAACGAGAGCAAGAGAGAACCAGAACGAGGGGAAGGGGAGACAAGAGAACTTGCTGCCTGTGACTTCCAGCAGACCCAGCACACAGGCCCTTGCTCCTCTCCTTTGAGGCACTATGGTAGGGGGAGAGCCTGCCCAGCGCTCAGGCCAGACCACATGGGGCCGCAGTGAAGCTGCTGAGGAAAGCCAAGCTGAACTACACTCAGCCAGGCCCTCCCTACTAACCCAGCCTTTATCGTCCGCCACGGGCCTGGAGATCCCACGTGGTCTGGACTGATACTGATCAACATGGCCGCCGAGGGGGCCCGCGCTATACTGCGCTGGAGCCCACCACGGGGCCGCATGTAGAGTACTGTACAATAGCAGCACTGGGAGGGGATTAAAAACAGGAAATAAATCTGATTGGCTCAATACACTGTAGGCTCAAAGAAGATGCTTAAAAAAAAAATAAAAAAATAAAAAAAAAAATAATAATTTAAAGAAAGAAAGCAAAACTAAACAGTAAAAACATTGAATACAGGATGATATGAGAAATGAAAGGGACACATTTGTAGTTGTGCACTGAGTTGTGATAGTCACCTCTTAGTGTTCAAACTCTACATTGGGCTCTCAAACGGTGCACTGTAAAGCATAAAAGCATGTAGGCCATTTTTCCCCAAAAGGCTTTGAAACCGTCTACAAAACGTCAAAAATACTTAAATTCAATTCTACAAAAATATACATAACATGAGATCTTGATTAAGAAACAATTTGGATATTGCGTTCCCCGGAAACTTGGCCAGTGAACGCCAGCTGAAGCTTTCCACCTACAGATGTGGGATTACACATCTGACCTACAGGTGATCCATTCCCAAATCGAGCCTTTGTTAAATGTGGAGGTATCCGCCTGAGAAAGCATCAGCTGGAATACCAGCCATTGGCACAGCGCATCTCACCTTCGGCCCCTCAAACTCCACTTGGCTGTTTTTCCCTTTTAAAAGATGTTGAAAACAGCCACAATAAAACATCACAAATGCAAATGAATTCCCTCGCACCTGCTAATAAGAACAGACACAATCCTATGATAATCAACAGTAAATCCACCTCTATATAAATGGCTAGAGCTAGCGCAAACAAAAAGAGAAACCTAGAATAGGATGGAGAACATACAGCTTTGTTTTCCAATGTTTCAGACGGTAAAAATCTTGGGCTTCAATTAACAGTGTTGTGTGAATAGAAAGATCCTGACCTATCGCCATTTTAAAGCATATCGTTTCATTTAAAAGATTAGAGTTCTCTGTAAATATGCCATGTACAAAAATGTATTTTTTACTACCGTAAAAAGGACAATCAAAAAAGGCACTTGCTTTGATAATAAAAGAAATTCTGCCCCACAGTCCTTTAAAAACCACTGGAGACTGCATAGCAACAATACAAGGTCCCGCTCAGACTCAGGACTTCCTCTTTTCCCAGAGAAGGAACAGGTTGTTGTCGTCGTATTTTTTTTTTTTTTTTGTGTGTGTTTCTTTGTTGGTTTTTTGGTTATTAATGAGCACTTAAGAAAATAAGAAAATCTCATTTTCATAAAAAAAAACAAGTCTGTTTGTGTGTCGGTGTGTGTGTTGCCCAGTTTTCAAAATAAGAGCTGCAGACAGGTGTTACTGCAGACGTACCGCTGCCATAAGGACCACAGTGACCGTGTCCATCTGTAAGGGGGGGTTGGGGGGAGTACACACACACACACACCAGACGGTAGTCAGACAGCAGATGGCGGTAGCGGTGCTGTTCAGCGGGAGACCCTCTGGGCCGGCCCGTGGAGGGGCACGGTGGTCTCTGCTGGAACCGGCTTGAAGCCTGGCTACCTGCCCCTCAAGTTCTCCAGGACGCCGTACACGTCCTCCTCCTTACTGAGTCCCTCAAAGAAAGGCAGCAGGTCCAGCAGCTCCGTGTCGGTCATGTCGTCAAACCACGACTGCACTGGCACCTGCACCACAAACAAACCAATAGAGAAATAGAAATGGGTCATGCTCATTAGGACTTGTTTCTCTTTTTATATATTTTTTACATAATTTATTTTTTAAATAATTTAAAAATAATTGCAGAGCCACAAAACGCTTCTACAGCTGCTTCACTGAAACCCTGCATTGGTAAATGGGTCAGATCCCAAGGAGCACAGGTATTACAGCAAAGCATGGTTTACTGTGCCAATTCTTTCAACTCTGCTTTTATAAAACCGCTCATTCAGTGGAAATATCATACAATAGCATCGAGGCCAAGAGAACCCACCGCATTTTCGGGATGGAAAATGTAGGATGCTGGCGAGTTATCCAGAATGATGACGTTTCTGAGCTCTCTACCCAGGCGGCTGAGGTCTTTGACGTAGTTGCCCCGGTGGAACACACAGGACTCCCGGAAGAGCCGTGCGTCGAACACACCCCACTGGTCCAGCAGGTCTGCCACAGGGTCAGCGTACTGCACAGAGGTGAGAGGTTAGAGGTCAGGGGGGCAAGTTATATTCAGGTCTCTACAGAGTGCCTCATGTTAGACTAAGATCTTCTGCAAAACAACCCTCCCCAAAGACACTGGACTGACACAACAAATAGGTTACGGAGGGGAGCAAGATGAGAGAGTAATGCTGTCCTTACAATTGAACTACAAAGCAAAATAAGTATCTCCTGAAAGTAAAGAGACTAAGTGTGAAGCAGTCCTTTATGAGAAAGACAGCTTTGCAGAAGACAGAAATCTACTCCTAAGCACAAGTCACTACAGCAAACTACAAAAAGGACAACAAAAAATGTGCAGTCTACTGACGGGATTACTCTGCCTTATACAAGGAGATGACAAAAAAAAAAAGAAACTGTCAAATCTCAGCACCAAAAGTAACACTGCAGGGCTATGTGACAACACGACTACAGCAACTACCACGGCCATATAGCTAAAGCTCGGCTAGAGTCTGGCTACATTACCAAAGCAAGGGGCACAATGACTTTGAATGTCACCGTTACCATAGAAACACTTACCCCATGCCAACTAAAAACACTGGCACGCAGAGAAACAGGGGGGGAAGGAGAGATTAGGCTAGCAAACACACTTCCAGAGAAAGACCCTGCCATGCAAACAGCTGCTAGGGCTCAGACAGGCATTAGCGCCTGAGCCAGTGACACGGCAATGCGTTTGATTCTCGTCATGTTACGGTTTCGGCCTTCTCAGAAGAGACAGACACTTCCAGTCTCACGGGGTTCAATATGCATGTAGTGCTGGTGGGCAAACCTTGGCTAGACTGGCTGTAAAGAGGACACACTCAAACAGCTCCCCCATCTTCTGCAGGAACTCGTCAACGTAAGGTCTCTTCAGCACGTACACCTGGGTGGAAAAGACAACAGGGCATAACCCAGAGTGAGCCTCGGGTACCACATCTCCAGTATCACATATCTCATTTCAGCAACAACATGAGGAAGAAACCACGAGGGGGGAAAACTGCCTCTGTCTATGCCCGACTCAGTCCTAGCGCGACATGTCCGTACTTTCCCACGAAGACGAGAAGCCAACACCCGGTGCAAGTAATCAGGAATAGGCCACCCAGGATATGCACAGCCTATCCTGGATTACTTGAACCAGGTCAGGGCCTGTGCAAGTAGCCACTGTAGCTGCAAAACATAAAACATAAAGCCACCTGCGCCACGGTTACCTGATGAACAGTGCCATCGATCTCCACCGGAACGATGAAGTCAGCATTGCTGATGGGCTGCAAGACAAGAGCAGGAGAGGCATGAGAATGGGATTAGAAACGCTCACTATAAGCAACACAGAGTTTAGCACAAGAGTCCACAATGATCGACTTGTCATGTCAAAATAAATTGGTTCAACAGCTGACAGATAAATTATGTTAATATGAATGAGAAGTCACTGAGAGGGGCCGGAGAAGAGACCATCAGAGGTGCTTGTTTTTGAAGAGCTCTTCATTTAGTCGAGTCTATTTCACGCGAGTGCACTTGCACTGCAGTACCGCAAACCGACAGCAGGAGGCATCCTTGCCCTTCGTCATATAATGGCAGGTTTACAAGCATATTGGTCACCTAATCTGAAACTCCTTCCCTCATGCATTCCTTTAAATGTCACAGCTCTAGTTATACTATACAGTTAAGCGGGGTTGCCTCCTCCACAGCCAGACGCCTGTCCACTCCCCTCCTTCCTCCGATTACTCCAGAAGTGGGTAAACAAGGATTATGACACATTCAGGCAAGTTTAATATGCAGCTGAGGAGCAACTGCGGTCAGCTGTTTCTTAGTCTTTCGGCAAAACTCTCTGTCTGTCTGTCTGTCTGTCTGTTTCTGTCTGTTTCTATCTCTCTCTCTCTCTCTCTCTCTCTCTCTCACTGAAAGAGGGCAAGTAAGTTCAGCCATCCAAAACTGTGCTCCGTCCTAGCTGGCCCTGTCCATCTTTCCTTCCATCTCCTGCGCTGTCCATCCCGCCCGCTTCTGGAGCATTAGATGTGCCCTGACTGCCCAGTCATCCTGGATGGAGCCGGGCACACTGAGCAGTGGAATATGATAGAAATAGGTCATGGTGCGTGGGTCCCGTCATCCGTGAACCACTGCTGCTGCTGCTGCTGCTGCTGCTGCTGATGCAGCTGCGTGAGAGGCCTGTGCAGGGCAGGCTGTGCTGAGGCGGAGGTATACAATGAGGTCTGATGGGCCAAAGCGTCACACACGTAGTGAGCGGTTACCTTAAATGAGCTGTGCACCAGAGTCTCGTCCAGGTCGATCACTACACACTTCTTGCCATAGTCGTTTATGTTGAGCTCAGAGAGGAGGTATTTCGCTGAAGGCTGGAGAGAGAGAGCGACAAAAGAGAAAGAGAGGTGAGCTAAATGTGAGTGGGTAGATGAAGACAGAGTGTGAGACATGAGTAATTTAGATTTAGGCTTGCGTTAAAGCAGGACTAATACGCTAAAGAAGTTAAACAAATTACCCTTACAGACAAGATTGTACATGCAGTGACAAAGGTTTGGATGTAGGTTCAATGCTATGGAGGAGGGCAGGGATTCCCTTCCTCTACATGGAATTCCCATTCTCCCTGCTCTTTAAAACCAGCTGTTGCTTCTATTCACATGTGAAACACACCAAAAGCTTATATTCTGGATCAGTAGTATTAAAAACATAGGCCTATGCCCCTAGACATTTCTTAGGCACTAGTTAGTTCTGCTCAAGGAATCTGTTTGGAAAAGCACCATTCCACTACTGATCATAACATTTTTACATACACTTGGAATTGTATATACTTGAAGTTGTACTGGTTATACTGAATATCAGATGACTAATCATCCTACATCTGACCTTGCGCCTTAACAAATCAGTCATACTAATATATGGTACACCAGCACACACACTTGTGTGTTGTGCGCCATTTCATAATTCTATAATACGCTAGGCAAACACATAACCCTCAGAACCTATAAACTGCATGAACTCCGGCCTACCCCTGTGACTGATCACCCAAGAGCGGAGCTTCCCTCCAGACGTCCCTCCCTCTCAGCAGTTTGTGCTGCCATCTTGAACACTAAAGGTCCTCAAAAGCTTGCTAAAGACCACCAGTGGCTCATCATACCTTAAGACCTTAGACACTGGAACAGCGAGTTTAGTTAAGACTGCACCCTGTGGGCAGTGAACTTCACCGACTTCCTTGTTAGATTAATTTGTCTGCTTCTCCAGTTAATTGCCATCACATAAATCCCTGTGGCTAAGTGGATAAACTGGGCTCAGCTCAGCTCTGTGGAGAGGGTTGATTAGTAAACCGGAAGTCTAATCAAGGGGTTATCAGATTAGATGAAGACCTGCTGTTTTCACCTCCCCCTCCCTCTCCCCCCACCACAGCCCGTTCCCTTGAAGCAGTACTAGCCCAACTTCGGAACGCTGATCATGGCTCAAATCTCTCCAATCCACCTTTCCTTTTTATAGGTTCACAGGGTTCCTGAGTCCTAGAGCGCGGGCCCTGCCTCTAAGGCACTTTATTAGCAGAGAGCACTTTACTGACTGAACTATGTTCAGCACGTACTCCATGCTCCCATTTTGGAAGAAGAAGAAGCAGAGGGACTACAACTGGATGGATTGCGATCTTACAGTTTCATCAGGCTCATCTTACCTTGGCAAAAAGCCTCAGACCAATTTGGCAGTTGGGCCACGGTATTCAGTCCAAAAATGTGTAACAGATACAGATATAGTATTTCTTATATGGCATCTTCTCCTGGGTGTGTAGTGCAAACATCACTTCAGTTATGCAAGAACTCATGAACGTAAAACTAAATATAACAGGAGCCAGTTCAAAATGTGTGAGATTATGTTTCCCCTCAATCCAGTTCAGTCATATATAAAGTATAAGAGTAAGTATAATACAGTAGCTAAACTAAATAGCAGTCTCAAAAAGCCTCTCATGTGCATGCACACACCCCCGCATGCACACGCACACACACACACAGCATCAAAAAAGAAAAGAAAAATAGGCAATACATACACTGGGGATAGAGATGACCTCAACCTGGTCACACTGGGGGCACAGGCAATATGGGGACAGGTGGATGAGAGAAAGAACACACACCAGGACAGAGAGAGAGAGAGAGAGAGAGAGAGAGAGAGAGAGAGAGACATACAGGAAGAGGTGGACGGAGAAAGAGAGAGAGAAAGAGAGGATGAGAACTACATCGAGTGTAGTAACACACAAAAGAGAGCATACAGTAGGCCACACATCAACGACCATCAACAAGAGCCACAAGAGACTGACTGACTGTATATAACTGTGGACAGACAACATGTTGACTTTACTCGATCTGGACACATGTGCAAAAATCATTCAGACACAACACGTCTAAATGTTGTGTGCTCCAGCACAACACTCTGGAGAGGAAAGAGCTGTGGAGTATCAACTTCACTCTCAGGAACGCCACAGGAATCACAACCTAAACTGTTGGAGCTCAAGGTCACCGGTGGAGCAGCAGGAGCAGAGGTGGTGTGTGTGTGTGTGTGTGTGTGTGTGTGTGTGTGTGTGTGTGTGTGTGTGTGTGTAAGAGTGTGTGTGTGTAAGAGTGTGTGTGTGTAAGAGTGTGTGTGTGTGTGTGAGAGAGTGTGTGTGTGAGAGAGTGTGTGTGTGTGTGAGTGTGCGTGTGTGTGAGAGTGTGCGTGTGTGAGAGTGTGCGTGTGTGTGTGTGTGTGTGTGTGTGAGAGTGTGTGTGTGTAAGAGTGTGTGTGAGAGTGTGTGTGTGTAAGAGTGTGTGTGAGAGTGTGTGTGTGTGAGAGTGTGTGTGTGTGTGAGAGAGTGTGTGTGTGTGTGTGTGTGAGTGTGCGTGTGAGAGAGAGTGTGCGTGTGTGTGAGAGTGTGCGTGTGTGTGTGTGTGTGTGAGAGTGTGAGTGTGTGAGAGTGTGTGAGTGTGTGTGAGTGTGTGAGAGTGTGTGTGTGTGTGAGTGTGTGTGTGTGTGTGAGTGTGTGTGTGTGTGTGTGTGAGTGTGTGAGTGTGTGTGGGGTAGGGCAATCTGATCTGCTTACCTTGGGTGGCGCTCCGTTCTCCTCCAGAGGGGGGGGCAGAGCGCTGGTGTTGTTGTTGGTGGCCGGCGGTTCCCCATCGTAGCTCCTGAAGCAGCAGAAGAGCGAGCTGAAGATGCTCCGGCTCCTCTGTTTCTTTAAGCTGCTGCTGGACAGCGAGACTGTGGGAGGAGAGGAGAGCAGCGGGAGGGAGAGAAGAGAAAAGAAAAAAAGAGACGGATTTAGGATGGAAAACAAAAACATGAAAAAACATTTCAAACCACATCAGGACGTTCCAGGGATCCCAGCAGTATTCTGGAGGAGATGTTCTAGTGGGATGACTTAATTCTTGTTGAAGGCTAGTTGTAGGATGTCATGCTTGTATGTAAACTCAACATTATAGACAAAGAAGGCATCTAGTGTTCATTCTAGCGCTGATAAAAGTGGATATTTCAGAGCATGCTAGTTAAAAAAATCACAAATGTTCTTCCTACATTGCCTTAAGGCTGATGTTAGTGGCAAGGCAATTGGCTCTGAAAACAGAAACCTATAACTGAATGGCAAGCATAAAGAAAACAATGTGGGGTGGTCTGGTGGGAGATGATTCTGGCGGTCTCCCTCCCTCTCACACACACACAGACACACACACACAAACACACACACACATACCACTGTCCTCTCATTTCAGGTTGGCAGCCGAGAGAACTAAATGCTGCCACCGATGTCAGCAGCAGGGTGGGGGGGGATTTTAAATTAGGAAAAAAAAAGAGATGAAAAAAAAAGAGAACGAAATGAAATCTCCCACCCCCTTTCCCCACGCAATCCCCATTAAGGCTGCCCAATCCCTCTGCCCTTCAGCCATTGGCTGCCAACTGCACCTCCATTTTAAGCTCCTGCTAATATTTTCCCTCTTTTCCTCTGCTTGGCGTCTGAGTGAGTGTGGAGGCATGCACGGAGCGCCTGGGTGGGAGGGGAGGGGGAGGGGAGGGGGGGCAAGAGAGGAGCAAGGGGAAGGGAGGTGCTTGGCAACACGGCGGCCTATGAGAGGGTGCCATTCCCCTCCCGCCCCCTCCAGACGAAGCAGAGGCGCTCCCCAACAGTCACGTATGTATGTAGGCGCGCACGCACAGGCACACACACAGTCAAAACCAAAGACCACATGCACATACCCCAATTAAACACACACACACACACACACACACACACACACACACACACACACACACACACACACAGAGGGAAACAGAGACATGCCTCCTGTCAAAACACCACCACATGAATGTTTTTATAGGGAAAACAGACACTGTGGCACAAGCTAACGCTGAACAACAGAGTCAACAAGGCTTCACGAAGGAAACTTAATTAAAGAAGTACTTTCCAATATAAACCACTGACACTAGTCAGTCCCTCCAGGATTTTGCAAGTTTTCTTGTGCTTTTTTTGCGATCAAACGACAGATTTTGTGGTGATGTTTTCTAAAAATGTAAACAACAAATATAAAAACAAACATACAAAAACATACTAGACAACTAATTAATGAGGGATTTTTTTTATATATCACAGACATCAAACAGATGAACGTATGAGTATTTATTCGTAATATTATAATATTTTTAGTTTTTTGTTTGTTTTCTTGTGGCATTATGGAGACATAAGAATAGTCATTTAATTTCACACATTTTTATATGGTAATTTTATCCATACTAGAATGTTATTGAAATGAAATGTCATTACTTGGTTTAAACCTTTGAACTCTCTAAACATTAACAAAAACTTGTGAATTTGAAATAATCATGAGTAATCCTGTACTGAAAACGGAACAGAAAACATGATTTCAAAGAGTTTGTTAAACATTCCTGGCCTTACTTCGCAGATATTTTACTCACTCAAATTAGGCTATCCTTCAATATGCCTCTTCAGAAATGGGCTTTTATTCTAAAATGCAATCTCCATGCAGGACTGAATAACCAGTTGGACGTAACAATATACCTGATGTTTAAAATCATGTTTAAACACTATTTACAATTTCACAAGTGTCTGAAGTGACCACTAAATAAATATAACCCATTTTGTGAAAGTACCAAATTAAAAAGAGGAAATGAAGCGAAGAACATACTACTCGTGTGAGTTATTAGCATCCAGCTCTGATGAATGCCCTGGTACTTGAAATCCCTACTGCCTAGAAAAGCATGTTTGTGGGGATAAGGGTTTATGTAATCCAAAGGGAAGATTGGTATTCTTTCTGGGGCAGAAGCCGGAGACATTGATCAGAGGAGAAGGCAATCAGATACAATCAGAACTGCAGCAGGGTCTTATAGGGTAGAACACAGCTGTCTCTAAGACTCCTCTCTGGCGTGTCCCTCCCTTTCCCTCTCATTATGGCTATGTGTTCAGGGCTTGCAGAATTTCTAGCCCGACATCCCGGGCAATCAAGTTTTATCATTGTGCTTCCAAAATGTAATAACACCCTATCCAACGGGCTATCAGAAATGATATTTCCTCCTCTATTCACCTTTTCTGCTCCTTTGACTTGCTATTTGGAAGAAGACCTCTGAATGAAGGAGTTGTTGACCATGATGGTTTATCTGTGATGATGGTTTAAGTGTACGCCATAAGGCCGATTTAAGCTTCTGCGTAGATTCAACGCTGAGCTGCACCCTACGCCACAGCCTACGTCCTATCATGACGATCCACGGGGGGGGATTAAAATCCTTTTTGAGCTTTACCAACAACAATTCAAACACAGGATTCAAACGTTGGGTCTTGGGGACACGCCCCTTCATGCAAACCAGAACCATCCCCCTTTTCCTCCAATAGACATGCATTGCCATGAAGTATCTTGCTCCGCCTATCAAAAATCTTTGGTAGCATGCTAGTAAGCTTAGCCCAGTTAGCTGGATAAATCAAGCTCAACGATTTGTGTCAAACTGAATGCCGATTATTGTAAAACTAAAGTCGGAGATGTCTGTGGCTACACTACAAACATTTCATTTACGACAGAATCACCCAAATTAGTTAGGCAGAATGAGACACAAACAGACTGGAAAAACAGACGGCCTCTCACTGCAGAGTTGTACGGTGTCAAAGTAATAACTACTGCTATAGAGCAGGGTTTCTCAACTGGTTGGTCGCGACTGAAAAGTGGGTCGTGGAATCATTCAGAATGGGTGGCAGAGTGTCTATTTGCCACCAAAACTTCAATGACTTTTACAGAACATATGAGCAGTAGCTTTTATTTTGAAATGCAAGAAGCTGAGTCTTTGCAGTTCTCATGCCCCAATCACATAGGGAAAAGGCAGCTCTAGGGAAGCCTAGTGTATTTGAGTCCGAAGGGTCAGGAGAGCTTCGGCTTTGTAGCGGTCTACAGGGAAGCCCCTGGTGGGCTTGTTTAATCTTTATTTTAGAATTCATGATTCTGCTACAAAGGTCAAATGTTTAGCCAATTACTGTGGTTATATTGCTGAGTTGCATGGGACTGATATTAGCCAAACTCTATTTAAAGAAGCATTATGGAGTTTTGGTCTAAAACTAGTGCGCTGTCTACCTGCCTTAAAATTTTTAAGTTAAAAAGCATGTAAAAACCTTGCGATCAACACAAAAAAAGGCTTGCAAGCACGCAAACTGCCCTCTTTTGGCAATACTGTTGGTGATTGTGCTGTACATTTGTGCGGTGTGTTCAGACCCAAACCACAGAACTAACCTAAAGTGTGCACAGCCTGGGCGGCTAGTGGGAGTGACAGGTGTGTTTATCTGTCCTTCACAAGACCACATTCCATCACAATTTGTTTGAAGATGATACCAAAAGTAGAAAAAAAAACATGCATCAAAAAGTGCCAAATTGCTCTATAGTGTGCTTTAACATCTACCTGATGTCATAATTCAGTTAATGTGCCATGACTGTAGGGACAAAAATAGGCCCTGTGTTTATGGTACGTTCCATTTACCTCAGAAGTCGGAGATGGGAATTTCTCTCTCTCTCTAATACTCCTGTAGTTGTTTCTCTCCTCTCCTTCTCCCCCTTTCCTTAAATATCTCTCTCTCCCTCTCCCTCCCTCTCTCCCTCTCCCTCCCTCCCTCCCTCCCTCCCTCCCTCCCTCCCTCTCTCCCTCTCTCTCTCCCTCTCTCTCTCCCTCTCTCCCTCTCTCCCTCTCTCCCTCCCTCCCTCCCCATGTCAGTTAGATGAGCCCACAACAGCTCTCAGGGGGCTTTCAATCTAATGTGATGCAGGAATTCCAAGAGGATGGGGCACCACCGGAGTTGCAGAGGGTATCCAAGTCTAAGGTTCAATGGCTGATGAAAGCTGGTTGTTGACAATCCAGTTCTTTCCAGGCCTTACTGGCCAAAAGACATGTGCAACTGACACTTAAACGTATTTGGTTCACTCAAAATGTTCACCATTCCTTCATGCCAACTGACCACAGTTGCATCACGGTATTACCACTACCCTTATATCTCAGATTCTGGAGAAAAATAAGTTATATGAAAGCCTCATTGGCCTGTTACTGTGGATAGAGGACAGATGTGAAGTGCAAGTTGTTTCTTTCCCAGTCTTTCAGCTCACCACTGGGGCTCGGGCTTAGTTGAGCTCATGCAGTCCTTGGGATATCATTAGTCAGAGGTCTTCAGAGCCTGAAATAAATAGTAAACAGAGCTCCATGCTGAAACACAACATGTTGAGCAAAACCTTTGAGAGAGACCAGGCCACAATTGTAATGTATATGACGCAAGCTCAGCAAACTGAGAAAGACAATGCATTAACCCAGAGGCCGAGCTCTGGACATGCTGGAATGTATGAAACATTCTATCAAAACCCATTCAACACTTTCCCGTCTTGTCCTCAACACTCACAAATCACTACATACGAAGAAAAGGAAAATATTCCCCCTTGTCATCAGGTTACTTTGAGTTAGGCTTATATTTCCTGAGAGGCCTTGTGTTCATAATTTAAAACAGTTAAGATATTTAATCTCTCAAAAAGGATTCCCTGGTTCCCCTACAAAGACAGCACTGGAGGTCCTCACGCATAAAAAGGGACAAGTCACAGCTCTTGGCTGAACGCAAGCGAGAGGCACAGTGGCAAGAGACAGGTGCACTCACACTTAAAAATGGGAGAAGGGTGGACAAAGATAGGCCAGGACCAATCTAGGTGGCGACATGTAGGTCAAATGTCACAAGTGTGCCATTACAGCATTACCGCCCCAAAGTCAAAAGTTTTGGCTATATATATATATATATATATAAAAAAAATACAAATTAATAAAATATAAAAAAACAGCACTAAAGCATGGATAGCATGCTGTTTCTGTCAGCACCTAAACGCAGTTGCTGATATGACACAAACACACACAAATACACAGCCTAACAGAGCTTAGGAGTTTTTTTTTGCACTGCACCAAATCCAGCATGGGCTGGCTAATTCGGGGATGTGTGTTTTTTCAGCCTCTAAGCACTACCTCTGCCTGCCAAAAAGCCTGGACAGACTGGTGGGTGGGGTGCTGGCCCTTGACACATCGCTCAGAATTGTCTGCTTGTGTAAAACACAAGCACTTCTGAGTGGCCTCTCGTTTGTCACTCTGACCGGAGGGAAATCTCAGTCGAGGCTGGGGCAAGTGTGACCCCAATCGGAAGGATATTAAGAGCCTTTCAAAGCAGCAAAGGCAAAACTACATGTTATTGCACAGCTGATACCAAGTGGGTTATTAATTAAGGCAGCAACACATTCAGAGGGTGCTCTGGGTTTTTTCTGTCTCCATTTCCTGCACTTCATCACAACACAAACATATAAACTACAGTCACAGCGCAACTTCATCACAACACAAACATATAAACTACAGTCACAGCGCAACTTCATCACAACACAAACATATAAACTACAGTCACAGCGCAACCTCATCACAACACAAACATATAAACTACAGTCACAGCGCAACTTCATCACAACACAAACATATAAACTAGTCACAGCGCAACCTCATCACAACACAAACATATAAACTACAGTCACAGCGCAACTTTGGAGTCTGAAGAACGGTGGGGTGGGGTGGGTCTCCTACCCTACCATTCTACAACAGGCTTAAGTCATTTTTGGATGGGTAAGTGAGCCTGTAAGAAGAGCCCATACAGCCTAACCCTGACCTCATGCTCCCTGACACCCAATGGGTTACCCTCTATCCTCCGAGGGTGTGAGACAGCTTTTAATAGCCCTGCCCCATTAACAGCCACCAGCCAACCAATGACGTGCCACATCCACCAGAGCCGGGCCCACGAGCTGAGCTGCGTAAAGTTTTCCTGACATGCAGGACCACTCCTGAAAGAGATCGTAACTGACGCATTAAGGTCATACAGTAAGTGTCTGAGTGTGGCACAGACTGGTACGAGCGACCGATACGAGCACTATGCATCTACTGACCATGTAGTGACACTGAATCTGACCCACCTGCTAAGCTCAAGCAGAAGAAGACTTCTGTAAAACATGAAAATACTGCCTGGAAATACTGTATCTGTTCAGTGGTTTAAGCCACTGTGATCCATGGTAGCAATATGCCAACACATCAGGGTGGTTAGCTGATAATCCTGATCAGACAAATAAAAGATAAATAAGGAGGACTGAAAGCAAGGGGGACTGACAAGTGGTGCAATCCTGCTCCACGCTTTATGCTGTTCTGAACTCCCTGGGTCAGCCATGGCGTCGGACTGAGAAGGAGCAGCCTGCCCTCCCCTAAGTTTCCACAGCATCAGAGACAGGATCTCCATTATGACACGCTGTCCCTGTTCTAATGGTCATGTCTGCAGGGGCCCGGAGGGAGGAAAAGCACTAGAGTGACCCATCCATCACAGACCAACATGGAGGCACACTCTTTATCTCTCTCACACACGTCACCAACAGCACTGCCCTCCTCACACTGAACCCAAACTGACTGACTCTAGAGTGTAAGCACACACACACACACACACACACACACACACACACACACACACACACACACACACACACACACACACACACACACACACACACACACACACACACACACACACACACACACACACACACACACACACACACACACACACACACTATGCAGCTCTATGAAAGTCAGGACATTTTTTTAACCATTTATGTACATCACTCACTTTGTGTAAAACACCGCTGTGCAGTGAAGCAAGCTGCCTAATGAAGTCTACATAAAAAAAAAATCAAAAGACTCTGTTTGCCCTTGCTGATAGGCTTATAGTTTGTCCCAAAAGACTCAGGGGTCAAGGCTTGCCAAATCAACAGGACGGTTCTTAACTGTACTGAGGGCTGAGTGTAAATATGCGCATAGTCATATTTGCACACAACCTTGTACAGGTCAAAACAGCAACACAGTAGCAAGGTACAGGGGCAGGAATCACAAGGAACCTCACCATTCAATTTATCCATTACTATTGGGTCTTCAAGTGGAATATGAAAACCAACCGGTTTTGTTGGCCAAGAAGCACTATGAAAGGTTTGAGGTTCTTATTAAAACATGCTAATAGTTCAAAATAACTAAGACTCTTTCTTGACATCTGATGAGTCATTTAACAAAATAACACAATGCTCAACTTTATTGTTAACCGTTTAAAAACATTGGGGTAAAATGTAAAGTTGTTCCAACCGTGTGGGGAGAATCTAATAAATTGCGGTCAATCTTGTCAAACACCACTGCCTATTCATGGCTAATTCACTTCATTGGATTGACTGGCTTGCATCCGATTCTCTGGAGCACTGGATAAACCACTTACAGTCAGGGGCTGATAACACACAGCCCTGGCGCAGGGTTGCTGTACTGGAGCCAAAGGTCTGAAAGCTGCCCTCACAACAACGCTGTCAGACAGACAGGCTGGGTCAGGCTGAGAGCTGCTGATCAGACAGACAGGCTGGGCCAGGCTGAGAGCTGCTGATCAGACAGACCGATCTTTCCTGTGTCAATCAGATGAGAATCTGCAGCTACAGGAAAGCACACACGTGCGCACACACACACATCCACACACAAGGGCAGATGTGCACAGGTCAGAGGTTATGGTCTAGAAGCAATGTGACGTCAATGTGCCCAACACTGAGGCAGACATCTCCATCAGCGCTAACATTCCCACCACAACTGGTCATAACAGCAACTACATGTGGTCATTACTGGTCACTCTGGCCAGGATTGACTGCAGGGGGCAAAGTGTAACTAAGTAGGCATGTTGCCAAAAATCTGTGAAAAGAACAAGTAGCAGACACAATAGAGATGTTGAAGATTGTGGTTTTTTTATATCCTTACTTTTAAACACAAATATTTGAGGAAAAATTGTACAGGCTAGGCTTGACAACACATGAGAGTTTCGATGTCTTTTTTATTTAAAACAATTAGCAGTTCAGGTTAACTTTTAAAATGGAACACACCATATGGAACGAAACTAAAGTTAGACTAATCCCTACGTTGTGGTGTTTAAAAACGAAGAGACGAAAGGTGCTGATATGGGGGGCAATTCCTGTTCCTATACTAGTTCATTCCTCGGAGTGACATAGCAGGTGCTAAGAGGATGCTGGCCTTTGAGTGCAGCACAACTCTTTTTACAGCTCTAGAAATAGGCCGAGTAGACATCACAAACAATGTGGGTGCATACTGCCTTTCGAGTAGGCATTCAGACCGTGGAGTTATTGGCAAACCACACACCGACGAAGCTATCAATGAGTAACACATGCGATGTGTCAGAACACAAACATTCTACAACCAGAACTTAATCTGGCTGGATGTTGAACAACAGTCTCAATGGCTACTGCAACAGCAATAATGTTGGACACAATTCCTGATCATTTAAAACGTCTGTCGAACAATGGGATTATCCCTAAAGTTAGCCTACTGTTTATGAACAATGACCTATCCGCTTCATGGTTGACATTCGCAAAGTTAAATCACATGTATCTTGCTAACCTAACCTTAGTAAATTAAACACTTAATCAACGGTAATAAAATGATCTAGCTAAGTGACAGCAATATTGTCATTCCACTGACATTTCCGTAATGAAATACGACGCAATTTATCCATCATACATTCTACAGTCAACATTGATGTTGCGGACTGCAAAATTACTGCAGCGACGGATGGCAACTAACGTTCGCAAATAGATTGAAGTCCCGCCAGTACTGGAACAAACACCGTTAAGTAGCCGTCCAGCTACATTTGCATTCAGTTTTGCACATCTTAAGGTGCACACTCAAGACTGTGACTATCGAAAACTTTGGCTTATCTCACACACTGACATTAGCTGTCAGTGTGATTGAACATTCACGCACATGGAATGAGAAAAAATATCACGACTTTCTTACCCTTCTCTTGAGTTGACGATAATATCTCCTCCTCCTTTGGGTTGGTAACCTGCGTAATTATGGACGTGTTGTCCATGGAAACAGGAGGTCAATCCTTCGTGGTTTTCTTATTCTTTTCAGTGTGAGCTGTAAGCGAGATGACGTGCTAGTCCCGCAGAAATAAACAGTTTTGAGTAGCTGTGGTCTCCTAGCTAACGGTAGTGGTTGGTGTTAATGGCAGCTAGCCAGCTAGCTAGCCAGACAGCTATTAGCAGCTAACACTCGCACTGTTAGCTAGCTATTAACGTTAGCTTTCCTGTGTAGCTAGTTCACGAAACACCACTGCAACGGCAGCGTTTGACTCGATTTTAATCCGTCAGTACGCAGCATAAGTGAGGTGTAACGCATACCGTTAAATAAATAAACAAAGTGTAAAATAAATTAAAGTAAGCAAAAGACACCTCTTGGACAAAAACAGATCCTCAAATATCCGATGGCTAGCTCGCTAATCTATGTACGATAAACTATTAGCTACAGCGATCTATCTACCAAGCTAGCAGGTTGGCTAGCTACAAGACTGTTAGTCAGAATGAATAAATAATGTCCGTTTAGGAAGCTTTGTTTGCAGTCCAGTTATATCTGAGATTTAGCATGAAGGGTATCCAGCTTCATTAAATATCCCTTTCAACACAGGATTTTAATCTGTGTTCCCTGTCCAACATGGAGGCTTTAAGTGTTTGGTATTTGCGAGGACAGATTTGAAGCAGTGGGCTGGAGAAGGAGGCGGTTTCTAGGAACCCCCTCCCCTCTTATTAAACACAAAAACATTGCATGTGCTGTCCAACACACAGCCTTTGTGAAGTCACCTTGGCCAGTACAAGTTTTAGGTATGAAAGGCTGATAAAACGTCAATTTAGGAGTACTGTAATGAAACACAAAATGTTAAATACAATATAAAATAAAACAATAAGCTATGGGCTATACATGTACGCATCCACATACATCTATTTAAATAAACAAAGAGGACAGGAAAACAAAGAAGAAGAAACAGAAAAGACTCATTGCAATTTGCATTGGTTCGTGAATCATAAAAGCTTCAGGTAGTAACGCGTGGGGGAAATGGTTGTACCAGAGACGTTGGTTGTACGCAGGTAATCTCCTGCTAGACACTTGCACCCCCTGGTGTTTCATTGTTGTGATGCAGCTGGTCTATACTGCTAGACCTAGGCTACAGGAAATGACAGGCTACACAACCTCACATCTACTCGGGTTAATATGGTTTTGAGATAGGTGTACCTCACTGACCAGATATAGCCTATTATCTTCCACATTATCTTACAATGCAATTTTGCTTATGGGGTTTGCTCCTGATCCTAATTAGGCCAAGATAGTTACTTTTTATCCACTATTGATCTGTTCTCATAGATAGCTAGATACATAGATTGATTGATTGTTTGATATGTCCACAGTGGAAAATATTTGTACAATAACTGTATGCAGGGCTAATCTAACCAGTGGAATAATGCAATAGCCTAACAGAGAGCAGAGCATCAGACCCAGTACCTGCCCCTGTCAGGAAGAGTTGAAGAACAAAGGAGTCTGTCCACTATTCAGCAACCTGTCACTGAACATGGGTGACTTTGCATTGTAGCATAGTGCACAGCATTTTGTCCCGCATCCCGCATATAATGTCCCACATTTTCATTGGTCATTTCTTATTTAATTGTCAGAATTAAAAACACATGGATGTGTTCTTTTACATGTCCGGCATAGTTTCTATTCTTTTTAATAGCGCTGTGTCAAAAGCAGCAACCTGGCTCATGCAACAAATGCAACATAGGCAAGCTTTTGAAAAGCCTGACTTTTATCCCATGGCTGAGAAGAGAACAGTGAAGGCGGTCATCAAGAAGCTGTGACTGTCGTCAATCAACTGGACAAGGGGCCGGTAAACCCCTCTGCTATGTCACAAAAAAACAAATTACACAAACTTTGTAGATAAGGTACTATGTGACATCATGGCCACATTCTTTAGTTAAGGACAGTTACCATTGGGCTTGTAATGGCCAATGCATGTTGGATGTCTATCAATGAAGATATGTTACATTGCAAAATGTATGTGCCTTCGGGATGACAAACAACACTGTGCTCATCTTTCATATAGCATGAACATAAACACCTATAGGCTACTTTGTCGTCTAGTTGATTCGACAGCACACCAGTTAGGCCATAAAAGATACAGGCTACAGCTTTTGCTTCTTATTCAGTTAGACATTATATCAAGATTTCAGGTTACCCCTCAGTGTTGTTAACTTTAAAACAGTGTTGTTAACTTTAAACCCACATTTGTTCTGTTTGCATCTGGTCATCCTAGTGATTGTGCTGTTAGTGGGTGTCTGTCAGTGTCCATGATATAGCAGTTAGCTCAGGGTCCTCCGTGAGAGAGTCCAGCTCCATGCCTACCACAGAGCCAGCTCTCCTGACCGGCGTAACATTTTTTTTAAACTTGTGGCAAACATTTGTAAGTAAGGCGCATACTATTATGTAGATTAGTATGATCTAACACATTACATACAGGCAGAGCTGGGAACATTTTCGGGGACCTATCCTAAAGTCCTAGAGTGCTTGAGTCCTAGGCTATTGTGCGCAGGGAGCTACATGTGAATCAAACTTTTCTGTCCACCAGTGAAGCCACATCCTGGTTGGTTTCAGTTGCTAGGCCTAGACACAGAAGCAAAACGTATAGGCACTATAAAAACTGTTAACGGCATCATAATAAAACCCAGAATCTTAAATAAGACAATCCTTTATTAATTCCACAACTGGAAATTTGCAGTGTTAAAGCTGCAGAGGGAATAGAGCAATAGCAGGAATCTGCAGTCAAAGAAAGCATCATATAATAATACAAGTAAGTACACAGAGAGCAAATACTAAATCTTGCATATAAATTAAAGTGTGATGAAAGCTCTCCCTAAATATATCCCATTATAGAATTCAGAGAGTATTGAGAGGGCTGATGCCAAATGTGTTTAACTGGTCCTCTTTTGCACTCAGTGAGAGCGAGGGGTCGCTACTAACTCTACACTGTGCTATTCAGTCGATATCTGGCCAATAGGGCAGGCCTATCTCTGGTTCGTTGATGGGATGCTCTCTTGTGTAACAGAAATCTGATCTAAACACGCAGTCACGTTTGAGGCTAGTGTTGGCTAATGTGATTCTCCGTCATTCACATCATGGAGATTTAAACAATGTAATTCTTATGTAATAAGTTGACGGTTTCACTATACGCACACTGTGCATTTAACGCCATACTGCATGCATGCCTGTGTGTGTTTGACAGACAGACATGGAGCCACCCCTCTGCAGTGCTGGTGTAAAATATAAATATATCCCAGCCCCCCCACCCCTCCCGCAGAGTTCGCAACATCCTCACTGGCCGCTGCTGGCTTCTACCGAGTGCACCATCGGCACTGTAAAAACTGGACGGATGTATTAGGAAAAGGCCACATTAACCCCCCTTTTCTTTTCTTTTTAAATATATTGTAGGGGGTCAATATCAGATCTCCAGCTGTCTGACTGCCAGTGAGAAGCGGACTGAAGGTCAGTAGGCTATTTAACAAGTGCACCCCTTAAATACTTTAGCACGCAGTGCGATTAAACATTTCCCCAGCAGCTCCGAGTGAGTGGGCGTTTAGTGCAATGCAGCATCATTTACATCACAACAGTTCTTTATTGGTATGCATAGCACTTTCTCGACACACTTATTTGGCTGTGTTAGTAAGCGACGTATTAGTATACTGACTTGTGATCTTATTTCAACAGTAAAATCATTGTATTTCGGAAGACATACATCAGCGCATTAACCAGCCAACTATCTTATTTTTTTCAAGGAGATATACTTTCCATTTACTTTATTTCATTTTATTTTACACTGGGTTTGTACATCTTATTTTTTTTGGATAGCGCTAATTCGTAGGGCTACTTTAAAAGATTCCCTGATGCGTCTCGAGATCACATAGCGCTGCAGCTGCCGTAGCGTGGCGAAGAGCAACTGCTCATACTAAAATAGGAAGAGACTGCATCGCACAGCTGACGGTGCTGTTTCTGAGGAGCTGTGAACTGAGACACTCCCATTTAAGTAACTGACTTTCGTCGCTCCCCCACCCCGTCTTGAGAGGTTTAGCAGTCAAATGGCAATCTTGATAAATAAGCATATAAAGCAGAAAAAACACCATCTGTTGCTTGATTGTCTTAATATGCCTATACCTTTACTCCAAAATGTGAGATGATTTAGTTCCCCGGGCTTATCCATAGTAAAGAACCACTGCCTTGATGTTCAGGCAAGACAAATGCACATTTCAGAGCTCTAGACTTCCATGGAAGACCCAAATCACTGGTAGACGCTATCGCTGGGCTCTAATACAAATGTAGGCTACATCCAAAGATATGTGGGTTGTTAAAAAGTTGTTAGCCTGTGGGTTTGTTTTATTTATGTGTTATTTCTAGCCCGTCTGCCTAATTCAAAGTCACTGTGTTCTTTGTGACCCATATGTAGTTCAAGTTTATTGAAGTTTATTAAGTTCATATGGAAAAGGTCTGTAAAAAAAAAACATATATTGTCAGGTACAGTCCTTGCATGAGAAATATGTGGTAAAGAGTTTGCTCATTTCATTGACATAATGCTCTTCAACATGCAAGGTAGATCATAAAAAACATATATTTTGTTCTGTTATTGTATATGAAATGTGCCATAATCATGTGTGTTAACACACTGTTATTATGTATACTATATAAAAATGAACATGTATGCATTTTACAGACGTTTTCCATATTGGGAGTTAAATGTGATTAGAGTAAAACTGGCATGAGTCATGAGACGTGTAATTTGGGCTGTATTGGAGTATTTGTGTCAATATTAGAATGCATTTCACTTAAATTTATCACATAGCCTGCACTCTCTGAACACTTTTGCAGGTCTTCAGCATGTATTACTCAAACGCTTTGATTTCACAATAGCAAAACCAAACACTGCTTTTCATTTTAAAGTGTTATCAGCAGCTCCCTGCCATCAACTGAAAATGTGATTGTTTTTGGAAGGCTAATCAACGAAACTCTTACCGGTTTGATCAGGAGAGGCATGGGATGTGTTAAACAACTGCTACACTCATCAATGTGTCTTTGTCACCTGTGTTGCAAATCCCATGGCAGGTGACCCCTGTGTGTTTGGTGCTAAAAGTCTGATCATGGGGATCAAGGCTGCTCTCCCCAAGTATGAGGTGTACTTCTATATGTCGGTGCTGGGCTTGGCCGTGGCGTGGGCTGCTAGCTGGATTGTAGAAGCCTCCGGTGGTGAGTATTAGTCTTGTCGTGAGGGAAGCTGTGTCCTTTCGTCAAAGCAGTCAGCAAGGGGCTTAGTTAGTGAATAGTTCTTGTGAACCTGTCATTGTGTGTGTGTGTGTGTGTGTGTGTGTGTGTGTGTGTGTGTGTGTGTGTGTGTGTGTGTGTGTGTGTGTGTGTGTGTGTGTGTGTATTAAAAACAGTAGTATGTGTCTTTTCAACAGCAAGCGTAAGCATTGCTTAAATAAAGGTATAAAGACGTGAGAGTACTATACATTTAGCTCTGCAGTAGAATAGCCAAAGTAAGACTTCACAAACATGGAAAAAAGTCCTAAAGCACTAAATGTATAACTCTATTAGGGGTCCAGTAATTGTATCTGCCCAGTGAAAAATCGAATTAATTCTGTCCTATTTATTCAGTGGAGGAAAAGCGTGACTTCACCACTGATTGTTATCTCACCTGTAAAAGTTCTTCTGAGGGGAAAATATCAATACTCGAACAGCAATAAATCACACACCATGATTAAAAAAATACTGTAAGAATTCAGATCCCGAAGTGACTCACAAAGATTGCTTGAAACCTAATATTATTCATTTCATTTTACTTTTCATTGTCAGCTGACAAAAGGGATCGCAATCAGTGGGGTAAACAGTGTTGCACATTATTGTTACAGTAGCACGAATGATGGGCTTCCGTCTAGCTCAGTCAGTAGCACAACATGACCTCCCCTCCTCTAATGTCTGCACTGATGCGCTCCCTCTGCACAGACATGCTCACGGGCTACACCGCTCACATCTAATCAAGCTTCACAGCCTGTCCCTGACCTGACCCTCCAAAATCTGATATCCCCCGGTGATTATTAATTCAATCAGGAGCTCCCACACAGATATAGGACTACTGGTGAGCAGTTAGGGGTAGCACAGGAAAGAAGTACAGTCGTTGTCTGAATTTGTTACTTTAGTCTATGTTTCCTTTTGTTACTGATTATGTAACACATTTTTTAAATCGCAAAGGACAGAACAATGGTATAATCCTAAAATAGATTATGGTTTTGGGGATTATTGTGGTGAGAGCAGACAGCATTGCCTGGTGAATTGTCGGTTATGCAATTATGCAATACTGCAAGGGTCATCCCAGTAGAGTTTCCACCTAAATGTGACGTCAGTCTGGCTATCACACTGAAAAAAGAAATGTCATAACATACATCTTTCTTTACTTGCAGAAAATGTGGGCAGAAAAGCATTCAAAAGCAGTGTCAAGCCAGGATGGACCTATTTTGGCAGGAAGATGGTACAATTTCTTCTCAGTTTCACTGTGGAAAAGCCAGCAACACCTTTCAAACCTGTTTTTGTCACTAATATTCCGTTTTATTTATTTATGTTCACATATTTCTCTAAAATGATGGACTAATTATTCATTGTCACTTTCTTTCTTACTTTTAGGATGTGGCTGATTTTGAATGGGTGATGTGGTTCACAACATTCCGCAACCACATCCTTTTTGCCCTCGCTGGTCATGTGATCTTTGCCAAAATTTGCTCCATGATTTCCCCTAAGGTGGGTGTGATAAACTTCTTTGAAGTTGAATGCCTTTTGCAGAGCTCCGTCAAGAATGGTCATTTGAATAGTGCCTAGTGAATGAACACAGTTGAACTCACATACTGACAGCATGAGATGTAGATGACATTTGGCAACATTCATTGTAACCTGTATGTTCATTTCTTGGTAATTGGGATCAGCAGGCCAATTAGGAACAGGGTATCTCAGAATCACAAGATGCGCATTATAATGGTTCTCAGTTCAATGTCAGTAATGTTTTCAACCTACTGTACATTTTTGCTCTGTTTCCTGCATTCATTGAAGATTGGTATTGATGGAGGCCAGGTAACAGAAATTTAGGTATTTTTAGAAAACTATGTCAATGCCTATTCACATTGATTCCTTCTGCATGTTCATGTTTGCAGTCCTAAATACATTTCTTGGTTGTCATTAATTAATTCATTGGACTTTGCACAACCACCCTCTTATATGCTTAGATCACTGTTACTAATAGTTAATAACATTTACATGTGATTATTAATTATTAGTCAGTAATAATTAAATATTATAGATGTTAACCTTATATCATAGCAACCAGATAAACAAATGTGTCACTCGACAATAACATTCTAACTTGCTTACCAGATAGGATCTTCGTTAATGTAAATAAGCTTTATAACCCATTTGAAGTCAGCTGAATGCACACAGTCTCCTGGAGAAGTATACATCCTTTCTTAAATTAAAAAATACTTGAATTTCAATCAATTGTAACCCGTCTCCATACTGTGCTTTGATGATGCCCACAGCACAGGGGTATGGTTTACATGGTGTACGGCCTCTTTGCCATCTTCATCAGCATGGGCTGGTCCTTCATCACCCTCGTCCTGGCCCACTGCGTCATGCTGTACACCGTGGCCCTCGTCAAGAGGAAGTGGATCTGCTTCGTAGCTGGCCTCTGCAGTTTAGCCACCTTCAAGATGGAGCCATACGGGTCTTGGCAGGTAGGTATCTGTTGAGAGATGCTGCAAAACCTCATTCTGGCGTATTTGTCCAGTTACACCTCTACCTTTAATAACCACGATAACAGACACATAGACACATGTGGACATAGATTCTTCCAGATAATTGTATGAGCTAAGCTGCAATCACACCTGGTGACTATTAGAGCTACTGTTCCCTATTCTACCCACAATGTGACCTTGTTTCCTAATAAGGACACGTTCTCCCTGTTATTTTCTGTTGCTCATGAGAATATGTTCTGTGTTGTCCATGCACTACTACTCTACAGGCTGGCTTTGTGACTGGTTCCTTTGAGCTCCAGGACATTCTCTTCTATGGGGGTTGTGGGTTTACCATCATGCGCTGTATGAGTTTTGCACTGGAGAACTGTGAGAAGAAGGATGGCAACTACACCTTCATAGATCTACTCAAGTACAACTTCTACCTCCCTTTCTTCTACTTTGGACCTGTAATGACATTTGATCAATTCCATGTTCAGGTAAATATTTCACTTCTCCAGTTGTGTAAGTGAAGATCAGTCAAGTCCCTGATCCAAACTCCGGCATGCAAGAGAGAATTTGATTGTTTCAAGGATCTCAAGAATAATTTTGTCCCTAGATGGATGCATTTACATGGAACAGTATGGCTTCTACATTAATGCATGATTGCTCACAACCCAATAAATATACATTACCCATAAAAACATGTTCATAGATAGGTTCTACCAACCAGGTGGACCATAGTGCATTCAAAATAAGGCTTCTTGTTGCAAAAGATATATCTTATGTGGAGAAGCACTCAAAGACTGCATCTCACATGTGATATTGCCAAAGTATCCAGTGTTGTGTTCACATTCCATGGTTGTGCTATTAAACACACACAGGCCAACAACCCCAATCTAACTCGCAAGGACAGAGAATTGCGGGACATCACCAGTAAAGCTCTCCTTCACCTGGGTGCCATTCTGGTGGTGGATGTCTTCTTCCACTTCCTCTACATTTTGACCATCCCCGCAGACATGAGACTGGTGAAAAAGCTCTCTGACTGGTCTCTTGGTTAGTGCACACTTTGAAAGCATCCTTAAGAGTCCACGGACCTTTAGATGTTTTCTTTAGTGCTATTGTCAGGGTTCATAAGGAATGACCACAAATAGTATTTCTACTGAATTCTTTCTCTTTCTCTCTCTCTCTTTCTCTCTCTCTCTCTCTCTCTCTCTCTCTCTCTGATCCTTTTCTCATCAGCTGGTTTGGCTTACTCCAACCTGGTGTATGACTGGGTAAAGGCAGCAGTTATGTTTGGCGTCATCAACACCGTGGCCAGACTAGACCATCTTGACCCACCTCAGCCACCTAAATGTATCACCATGCTCTATGTTTTTTCTGAAACGTAAGTATCTTCCTTTGTGAAGAAAACTATGAAACATGCCACATATATGAAATAAAACAGAGTGAATATATGTAGTAAATATTTTTCTCCCTTTTTTCCTTATCAGTCACTTTGACAGGGGAATCAACGACTGGATTTGCAAGTGAGGATTAGGAAGACTAACAAAATTATCATATGTATCACACTATCTAGAATACAGTATATGCAAATAATAGCTTTAACTTGTTAGGCAGTCATTGGTAAATGTAATATTGGCTAATGCGTATTGTCATTGTCTTTTCTCTCTAAACACCCACAACAGGTATGTTTATGACTACATTGGGAAAGACCATGATGGAATTTTCCGGGAGCTTGTTGCAACCATTTGCACGTTTGCCATCACCACCCTGTGGCTCGGCCCTTGTGAGCTTGTCTACATCTGGTCCTTCTTCAACTGTTTCGGTCTGAACTTCGAGTTGTGGCTGGCTAAACTCTTCTCCTTCCCACCTTTCTCAACCATCGAGGTGAGAGCGATGAGAGAACCAAACACAGACCCTCTCTAATTAAGTGGAAACATTTGTATCTGTTACCAAGAGGAGATGATCAGAGCTGTAGTGTGTTGCCATAGTTGTATAATAGTGAATTTCATCATCTCTCCAATATCTCCACAGGGGATTTTGTCTGAAGCCATGTCACGCAGAATCAGGAGCGTATTCAATGCAGTGAACTTCTGGCAAATCATCCTTTACAACATCCTTGCCCTGAACAGCCTGGACTTCGCTAAGCTTGTTGCCAAGCGACTGATTGTGCAAGGTAACAAAGAGTTTGGTGAATGAATGTAAATTAGAAAAAGCATGTGCACCTCCACTCTTCTTCCTCAAGTATATCCACACTTAATAAATAAATAAATACCTTCACAACAAATACTTGGGTACAAAAAGGCAAACAGGTTAAAATACTTAAAAATAAAATACTCAAATTATGAGAAAGACATTGAATGGGGGGGGGAGACCACAAGGAGAAAAAGCGAGCAGTAGAAAGCTTTTTAGCATAGTCAGCGTGACATCCGTGCAGACGTTGAAGAGTGAAGGGATTGTGGTGAGAGTACAGTTGTGCCCTTTGTTCTACCCGCAGGCTTTCCGCTGTCCACTCTGTCCGTGCTGTTTGTGACCTACTGCGGCGTGCAGCTGGTCAAGGAACGCGAGAGGAGGCTGGCCCTGCTGGAGGAGGAACAGGCTCTTGAAGAGAAACCGAAGATCGACTGAAAAAAAACAAAGACAATCACTCCTATCCGGTCCAGTCCCGTCCAGTTTGAACTGTGCCTCATGTGTCTCGCTCTCTCTCTTCTGCGTGAGCTTACATACCGGAACCGACCAGTTCTGTCACCCAAGCCACCACCGTGCTGCACATGTCCGCTGCTGTTTGTCTGAAAACAGGCATCGCATCCTTTTGTACTGTGAATGGCCCTCAAGTGCACTTGCTGTAGACAAACATCACCTCTCCTTTGACAGAAACATGATCAGACAAGCACAACATGCACACACACACATAGACACACACTCACACAGACACACACACACACACACACACACACACACACACACACACACACACACTTAAACAAAGTGCATTTTATTTGTAATCTAATTTAACATTAATATGAAAGACTTGACAAGTATGTTATGCCGATATGTTATAATATATTGTATAATATATTAAAAAGATAATGTATCTAAATTTGTCGTCGTGTTGTTTGAAGTTTTAATCATGATAATGGAAAAGCACATATCACAATACTACATTAACAAACCATAAACTTCTGTGTGTTCATGTTTGTTTCAATAATAAGCTTCAGGATTGATCCAGGATTTTTTACCTGGCATCATTCATTTCATTAGTTAATGAACAGGTATAGGGTACAATGGTTAATTAGGCATTAACTTGACAGGTGGCTTTGCAGCAGTCGTGTAGTAGATCCAGTTACCTCTCGTGCTGCACCTGTGTGTTCACCTGCCAATATGATCAAGTTCATGTAATCAACTGCAGGGGAAATTGGTGTCCAGAAACATATGCAGCTCCACACTCAGTTCAGGGAATAGCTGTAAAATAGTCCCAGGAATGGAAGATGTTTTATTCCCCATCAGGTCTCACCAGAAACAGTGTGATATCAGGACTACAGCCACCTACTGGGTTGCAGCTTACAAGAGCCACTCATTTATTACAATTTATTACAATTATTACAATTCATTTAACACGGATGCCCATGACAGGTGATCAACACAAAAATAACACCAACAGAATTTTAAACAATTAGTAAGTTAAATAGTTGATGGTATGTTAAAGATATAATAAATACTATGTGAATAATAATATAAAGCATAAGAACATCCAATGAATCAGCAATACCACTAAATGTTAAACACAGGTTACACCCACTTTATTTTACCTTGTGACGTAGCGTGAGGGGAATGTCCCGGCATGGCACTAAAATAGGCCAGTGTACTCATGCCCACCCCAAGCCTCAAACTCTCACACAACACGGTCTCCTCTTTAACCCTTTTGTCATTTCCCCCCTGTGTGGGTAGATTAACTCTGACATTTGGCATCCCTCCGTCAGGCCCCGGTGCTCTGTGCCGTGCAGAGGCGCCCGCCTGAGAGGCCTCATTAGAGTGGACCCTGTGGGGGGATATTCTGGTGATATGGGTCAGCCACTCAGCCTCCTAACACCGACACCCGCGCAGAATGAGCTCAGTGGTGAAGATTAAAACTCTCCTGCTCGGCTCAGATGGCCAACCTAGATTCACTGACATTTAGGTTCCCTGAGGGTCCAGTGACAGTGTTGCTTTGCGTAGTTCCAGATCCCCATGATCCATCCTTATGTGATATCTATTTGTTGTTTTGTTTAGATAGTGATTATGTTTTGGTTACGGAATTATCATGCCAAAGACTGTTCTATATGCAAGTCCTTACAAAAAAAGACAGACACCCGTTATCTTGTAGACATTCAACACATTTCCACTACATGTCTCTTTATGTGTTCTTGATCTGATGAATATGAAGACTGACACAGGTATATAAGACTGACAACAAACCCATTTCCTATTGGTTGGTCCTCCGTGATACAGGCCAACCCCAGTCAAAGGCAGGCCTGAGGACCTGATACTCCCCGTGGGCATCATGCGTTTCTGCTGGTGAGGTCTTCTGGCCCTGTGGAAAGATGGAGGATGGGCAGCTCATGTTTCACCCTCTCCAAAATGGAATCCAAATACTTTTGTGAGTGGTAGTCTATAAATAAGCACAGGCTAGTGGGCTAGCTGATTGCCAGAGACAGCTGATGAGTGCAGTCATTCACTCTGTCACACTCTGGAATGGTCAGTGCACTCTATTTCTCTCTCTCTCTCTCACTATCTCTCCCTCCCTCCCACTCTCTCTCTCTCTTACAAACTCCTTTGCTCTGCCATTTTCTGCCTCGCTTTGAGGTGAACTGTTAACTCTGCTCTGCTGGGGGAAGGACGCTCTCTTATTCAAACGTGTGTTCACAGTGCCAGCGATACACAGCCAACATGGCCGTGGCGCCAGTGGACCCGATAGAGCAGCCACGCATGTACCAGCAGACTCTGTTGCAGGACGGCCTCTGCGACCTGCTGGAGACCGACAAGTTTGTGGACTGCGTGCTGAAAGTCAAGGAGCAGGAGTTCCCCTGCCACAGGCTGGTGCTGGCCGCCAGCAGCCCCTACTTCAAGGCTATGTTCCTGTCCAACCTGGAGGAGAGCAAGAAGCGGGTGATCGAACTCAAGGACGTGGAGCCCGGTGTGATGGGCCTGGTGTTGAGGTACCTCTACACTTCGGACATCAACCTGACTGAGCAGAACGTTCAGGATATCTTCATGGTGGCCAACATGTTCCAGATCCCCTCCATCTTCAGCGTTTGTGTGACCTACCTGCAGGGCAAGCTGGTGTTGAGTAACTGCTTGGCTATCTTCAGGCTGGGTCTGCTACTGGACTGTCCCCGCTTGGCGTCTGACGCACGGGACTTCATCTGCGATCGCTACCAGCTGATCGTGCGAGACCAGGACTTCCACCAGCTGGGCCCAAGCGAGCTGGCGGCCATCATCACCTGCGACTCACTCAACGTGGAGAAGGAGGAGGTGGTCTTTGAGTCGCTGATGGACTGGTTGAGCTACGACAGACAGGAGAGGCTGAAGGACCTGCCTGACCTACTGCACTGCGTGCGCTTCCGACTGATGCCGGAGGATTACTTCACCACGAAGGTGGAGGGACACAAATTTATCAAGCCCAACACAGAGCTCAAAAAGCAGCTTCTGCTCATCAAGGATGCTCAGAGAGGAATATTTCCCAAGCCTAAAAAGTTAGAGGGAACGGATGAAGAGAAGGGAGATGATGACGAGGAAGAGGAAGAGGAGGGTTTGCTCCCTGGGATTCTGAATGACATCCCGCGCTTCGGCATGTTTCAGACAGACCTCATTCTGATGATCAGTGACACTGGGACGATAGCGTACGACCCGGTGGGAAACGTGTGCTACGTCGCGTCCTCATCTACAGAGGTTCCGAAGAACCACTCCAGCCTGGTGACCAAAGAGAACCAGATCTTTGTGGCGGGGGGTGTTTTCATCGATGAGCAAAGCAAGGATGAGCCTATGACTTCCTACTTCCTGCAGGTGAGAAAGCTCTTGAGAACCATTCTGTTAGAGTCGCTGTTCCTGTGCCTGTGCTGAAGGACTTGCATCTGACTTCAAGAATTGAAAGAATGTATTATACAGTGACAAGTCATATCTCATTCATGTAAATGTAATGAAATGTGTGTTGACAGAAAGACAGACAGTCAGACAGAAACAAAGACAGAGAAGACAGACACTGTATGTTGTTTTTAATATCCAGCTCTGTAGCGTCTGAATATCTATTCAGCTGACAGCTATCACTGTAATATCCTCAGCAGAATATCACCGGCATGAATGGCTGTATGAGAAAAGAACCTTTGGTAATAGCTCAGACTTGTTTTTGTTCTATGACTCAGTTTGATCCGGTGACTTCTAATTGGTTGGGCATGCCCACCATCCCCAATGCCCGCTGCCTGTTTGGCCTGGCGGAGGGCGAGAACTCCATCTTTGTTGTGGGAGGAAAAGAGCTGAAGGAGGGAGAACAAGTTCTGGACTCCGTCATGGTCTACGACCGGCAGTGAGTAAAGTCTCCTGAACTGTCCTGACCATTCTGACCCCATTCTGTGACATGCATACACCTGTGTATTCTATCATAATTCAGATTCATATCATATCATTTTCTTTTTTCATCATCAAACAGCATTGTTTGAGAATCAAAAGCATTGTTTCTCCTTCTTTTGTGCAGGTCTTTCAAATGGGGAGAGTCAGATCCTCTACCCTATACAGTATATGCTCATGGAACCGTGTCACACAATGGACTGGTCTATGTCATTGGCGGCAAGTCTAAAAGCAAGTAAGTCCTCAAAAAAGCTATGAATTTCACAATAGGGGTTGAATATGGAAACTTTCAGAAACGATCACATAATAACTAGGATTCAGTAGTGGATTCTTGACAATTATTCTAAAATTGTGTAACTGTGTTAGCACTTAACATAACCAAGGAAAGCTAATGGAGTTTGATTAACATCTTGGGAATACGAACTCTGGCTTTGCATCATTTCACGATATTCTTTATTATTTATCATGACAGGAAGTGCTTGAAAAAGGTCTGTGTCTATGACCCCACGAAGTTCGAGTGGAAGGATCTGGCCCCAATGAAGACTGCTCGCTCTCTTTTCGGCGCCACCGTGCACAACGACAAGATCTACGTGGTGACTGGAGTGACTGATGACGGCTTGACCAGTGGCGTTGAGATCTACGACATCGCCACTAACAAGTGAGTCTGCCAATCCCCCTGCGTCTTTAAAGAAGACACAATCAAAGGAATGAAAATTGTAGACTCGTTGCAGCAGATCACGACAACTAAACTGTAAAGCTGAGAAAACCAAACTCTGGTCTCAGAATGGTAAGCGCATCTACTCCACTTGTTCCCAGGTGGTCAGAAGGGGTGGAGTTCCCTCAGGAGAGGAGCTCGCTCAACCTCATCACCCTGGGCGGCTCGCTCTACGCTGTGGGTGGTTTTGCCATGATGCCCAGTGAGGCCAGTGAGAAGCTTGCTCCCACTGAGATGCACGACATCTGGAAGTGAGTGACTTGCATTTGCTCGGTGGGATTCATACTAACATACACAAACACACACTGAAGCTCTTACAGAAGAGGTAAAACAGGTTAAAAGTAAATGTATAATAGTTTAAAAGGATTCTTCAAAGGTAACTCTACTTGTAGATTGCTGGATTATGCACATTGGCCTTCAGATTCAGATTCAATTCAGATTCAATACGAGCTCCTTGATTCAGTTATCCAGAATGTTAAGTCTGGAGAGTGAGTGGACTGTTGATGTTGTAAATATGACATCCTCTCTCTTCTGCGGCAGGTTCGATGAAGAGGAGCGGGTCTGGAATGGCATCCTGAGGGAGATCCAGTACACTGAGGGGGCCTCGATTCTCGGGGTGCGGCTCAACGTCCTGCGGCTTCACAAACTGTGATCACCTTCCCAGTCGCCTCAGGGTGGTTGCCCCCGTGTCAGAAACACACAGAGCAACAGCAGCAGTGAAGCACACAAAAGAGTCCGCAGTCACTGTGAGAGGCTGTGCGGGTTTTGGACTAGAATGATCGCATACCTCACACCTTCAATCGTAAATTGCCCTCCTAAATGTGCTCATTCCACTTGTTTCAACACATACCATTGGAGCAACAAGCTGGAGCATCTGGTTGCATGGGGCTGTTTAAATTATTTGATGAAATATGAGGTATGGAATATGAAGCTGCAAACAGCATGATCTTCGTGCTGGGTGCTCCCTGCTGATGCTGTTCCCAGTCTCTACCAGAAGAGGGAGTGAAATAGTCAAGTCATGAGGACAGAGACCAGGGACTTGTCAGCTCACACATGTTGTATTCCCTCTTGAGAACATATCATCTCTTCCACAAAGACAAAATTGAAATGTGAGACCCTTCATGTGCCTTTTCAAAGCAGAAGAATCACATGTGGGGTATTATTGCTTAGTGCTATTGATGGATATTTTGAAAATTAATGTTTTGAGATGGCCCATTACTGTAAGTACACATTTTTAGTACCATTGCAAAACTACAGTAAATATGACAAGACTGTGTATTAAAAAAAAAAAAAAAAAAACACTCTCATGTGTGTGTGCATGTTTCTTGTACATGGTTTAGTCTTGGTGTGCCAGCACACATCATATGTAAGACTGATACTTGTTTCCCAACAAAGCAGCCATCTAAGCAAATCATATGAAGCAAAGCCTATAAATGCTACAACAGCTCTAATAGAAAATATCAGTGATACTTACCACATTACTTCAAACACATTATGCAAACAGACACACAGATACACGTGCAAACACACAAAGTAAACAGGGTAGCTGACATACGTAGGAGAAAGATAATATTTAATTAGTGACCATGAAACAGCGGGGGGAACACTGATTTCAAAATGACGTGGTATATTTTGTAATACAGTATACTTCTACTTTTCCCGTCATGAACATACAGTATACAAGTGAAAACATTAAATGCTAGAATATATAGACCAATATTATTAGCACCTCTGGACATTCTGTTCATATAATATAACAAAATTAACCACTTTCTGAAAATATATGCACCATAATGAACAAGATTATGGTAGTTTGCAAAAAAACAAACACAGGTCTGCAAACATACACTGCTAGCTGACTGAGATATCGTCGGACTTGTGGAGTCATCACTATAGGTAAAGTAAAAAAAAATAAAAAATAAGACCGAAGCCTTCTTTGTATGAAATCTTCCAAAGGGTGCCAACACATACACTTTGGCCTTTCAACTTAAACAAAACTGCACTAGACCTTTCTTGTCATTTACTTAAAGCCCCCCATGGATGGGGGTGTCCTGTCTAAGGCTACCTTGCAACAGCCTCACATTACATTACACCACACGGTTCTGTAGCTTTAGGGAGGCAACATCAGACAGACACATATTATGTGCAAACTAATTGTCAACAACAGATAATTTCACCAAAGGGTTAACAGGTCAGACATGAAACCACCATTTGTTTACCAAATAGAATGAATAGCACAAATCACCATTCTTGTCAAATAAACCATTAACATTAAGGATGTGATTCAATTGTCGTCATCCAAGATTTGATTAGCTGGGAAAAGGTGCTGTTTCACATCTTCTACGTAAATGCCACCATGTATTTAAAACACAACCTGTTTGTCTTAAATGTAATCATCTTAACTGCCTTGGGGGTCTATGCAGTGACAGGGAATCGTTTTTTATCCTCTTAAAGGTTTTTCTCCGAGATTTCTGTCAGCGTACAGATAAGAGCTGCATAATATTTGTGAAACATTAGTAAAAAGAACAAAAGAACAAATGGCAATAACTGCCATGTTAAAGTGCTTGCTGGGCTGGCAGTAACTTAAAATCAAAATACAGTTTTCCTCTAATATAACATTTACGAATAGAATTATTACTTCAAAATGCTGAAAAATATTTTTATTTCATGTAGTAAAACTCCTAGATCCTGTAATCTGTGCTTAAACCACAACAATGATGGGGATTAGTTGACACTGGATAAACTGGTTATGGTAGAAATGGGCATGGGAGCGGCAGATTCTATTACACCAGTAATATGTCCATCTTTTTGCACTAACAAAAATCAACTTCACTGGCAACAAATTTCCAAATCCTAATGAACATAACTGTAACATAACAACACTGTACTGAACTACACTTCACTGAAGAAGTCCACCAAACAGTATCAAGTATTCTTTTGAGAATCTGAAATGAAGGCTTCCCTACAACAATCATTATTTTCTTTTAAAATACAATTGGAATTTGCCAGCAACTGCAATATCATAACATAATTTATCTCAATTACTGAACACTGGGCTTCAGTTAGGCCTACATCCAACAAATAGCAGACATTGTCCAATTACACAAAGACAGTCCAAGGTGCATTAGAACTGCACTGAATCAGACTTTGCCATTAGACACATTATGCATTCTAACTTCAATCAACTTCATGAAAGTGCCATTCATAAATGACGAATTTAGCTACATTTGAGACGCGTGAATTTCATTACAGCCCACTGCTTCAATCAGCTGCATGATAACATCCACATGACCTAGGTAGTTACAACAACTCTGTGACAGTAAAAGCAATGCTGAAAAAAATAAAGATTCAATCTGGATGATTACAGACTCAACAACCATGTCCACGACCTGTATCATTCTGAAGAGGAAATGTGGGTTTGAGACGTATGGGTACTAACAAACCTACACACAGCAAGATTGTTTCGAGTGCTTAACATAAGCATAAACAGAAACTAGTACACTGACCTCAGAAACTGGACAACATTATGAGTATGGGTTTACACAGAAGGGCTGGGCAGACCTGGCTCATTGGCTGACAGTGATCTAGTGCCGCCTAACTGAAAGCTCAGAGTTGGCCGGGTACTTCCCCAAGGAAAGGACAATACACTGTTTAAAGCTTATTTAAAGGGTTATGAATGATTTAATACTAATAGACTTAGACCATCTAAACTGTGTTTGACACAGTTTCATAAAAAGAGCCAGGGATCAGGAGAGGCATTATATGCCATTCAATAACAAGTCACTACTTCTCCTCATTGCAATAATCTCTTTCATATTCACAACACAGTGAATTTTGGGTTACTAATTTCAGACATAATACTTGTACTAAACACTTGAAAAGAACCATTACATATTAAAGAACCTATCGTTATAGAAAATGTGTAAGGTCTCACAATTCAGCTAATTTAGTTGTTGCCACACTTTACAAGAACAACAGCCACACTGGAATACCTGTGGTAAACCTGCATCTGCCATGTCTGACAGTTCATCAAACACACGATGAAACATGACTGCTGTGTCAACACCCACACGATAAACGTTCTGGTTAAAGCGCCATCTAGACGTCTCTAAATGCCAACGAATGGAAGTGTTTGAACTTGCCGGTGAATAAATCATTTACATCAGCACTGCGCAATAACAAAACAAACAAGCGGGCCGAAGTAAGTCGGACTAATCACTGGCATCAGCAGCAAGGATGTCAATAGAATTACCAATAAGCTCCTGTGAGAACCATGACCTTATAGTCTTGGCCTATTCCTTTCATATGGGCATACTGATGCTCTAAGGAGTTTCTGGACTGGTAAAGTGGCACTGCTGATTGCGCAAGGAAGGGAGTGTCGTGGAAGAGGCCTATATTTGACTATTGTGTTACCATAAAGCAACGAACAACACATAAGAACCAAACACAATTAATGTCAACTGAATTCATATCATTCATATCATCAACAGAACAGACAGGAACTGATATAAAATCCCTAGAAGAAGGTTCAACAATGAGAGTAATGACACGGGAAAAAAAGTGCTTAGCCTCTAGGGTTTGCTACATACATTTCTATGACATCAACACAGTACACTCAAGGAACATTAACTTACAGACTAGCTTGTAAATACTGCAGACTGACGAAGAATATTTGGGATCACGGTATAAAATATAGAGCTGTTAATCGCGTTATTGTTCTGAGTACAAGAGGCTATACTTTCCGATATAGAGTTTGACTGTAAGTACCTTTTAGAGTTTCAGAGCACCAAAACAGTGAGCAGAGCCATCAGGGGTGCCCAGTGTGGAGCCGGCCTGTGGAGAACATGGGGGAGAGAGCCGGCAGCGCGGGGGGCAGAGGAAAACCCCCATCAGCGGGCAGCATTGGAGAGGGGAATGCTGCTGTGCTGTGATTGGAGGAGCCAAACCCATCCTCAGTCATGGGAGCCATTTCATTGGCCATGGCATGGCACCCTGAGGCTCCTGGAGCAGAGGCAGGTGAGCACTCGACCTCTGTGGTGGCGGGGTTGCTGACCCGGAAGCACTTCTCTCTGTGGGCCTTGAGCATGTTGGAGAAGCGGAAGCGCTGGCCGCAGACGTCGCACGGGTACGGCTTCTCCCCGGTGTGCGTGCGCCGGTGCCGCTTCATGTTGGGACGGCTGGTGAAGCTCTTGCCACACATCTCGCAGATGTATGGCTTCTCTCCTGCAGTGTGACAAGACACGCAGCTGAACCAGTCGAAAGCCATCAACACGTACAACTGCTTTAGGCCATATTCATCCTTACCGGGTTCACACCTGTCACTTTGGGTATGTGTCACAACACAAAAGCCATGGCCGAGGAGTAAGGGAGTGGGATTTACACTGGTCAGTGTGTGTGTGTGTGTGTGTGAGTATGTATGTGTGTGTGTGTGTGTGTGTGTGTGTGTGTGTGTGTGTGTGTGTGTGTGTGTGTGTGTGTGTGTGTGTGTGTGTGTGAGTATGTATGTGTGTGTGTTCGCATCCTTTAAATGTGTGTCCTAAATAAAGAAGTAAAACCTGTGTGTGTGTGTGTGTTTGACTCACCTGTGTGAGTCTTCATGTGCTCATCAAAGTACTGCTTCATGTTGAAGTCCTTTCCACACCACTGGCACATGAACTGCTTGTGGCCGATGTGGATGCTCATGTGGGAGCGCAGCTGGTACTTGTACTGGAAGCGCTCGCTGCAGTTCTACAACAAGAGACCCTTTTCATCATGTGCACTTGTAGCTTTTTCAACATGTGTACTTGTAGCCTTTTCAACATGTGCACTTGTAGCTTTTTCAACATGTGTACTTGTAGTCTTTTCAACATGTGCATTTGTAGCCTTTTCAACATGTGCATTTGTAGCCTTTTCAACATGTGCACTTGTAGCCTTTTCAATATGAGCACTTGTAGCCTTTTCAACATGTGTACTTGTAGCCTTTTCAACATGTGCACTTGTAGTCTTTTCAGCATGTGCATTTGTAGCCTTTTCAGCATATTTCCTTTGATTGGTTGCATAGACTAGGATGTGACAGTAGGTGTATTTCTCTTACCTCACATTTAAAGGGCTTCTCGCCTGAGTGCTGGAGGGAGTGGACTTTCAGAGACATGCTCCGCTTGAAGGACTTTCCACATGTCTCACAAGTAAATGGCATTTCTTTTGTGTGTGCTATTGGCAAGAACATAATGGTGAGATAAAGATGAAAATGTGATATTTATCAATCCTACTGTGCTACGTGACTAGGTATCTAAATCCACCAAGCCAGTTTTGAGTGTTGACATGCATGTGTGGTCTGGGCCTGCCCCGTTCGACTGGCTGCCACCACAATGGATGTCTGACTGTGCTTGGAGATGGGGAGTATTCAAAGGCTCCAGAGTACTCACCAACCATGTGTTTGCGAACATGGGCCATGGTGTAGAACCTTTTCTCACAAATCTCACAGGAAAATCTCTTTTCGGCATAGCCGTGGACAATCTTGTTGTGTTCCTGCAGTGACCACAGCTTCTTGAAGGCCTTTCCACAAGTAACACACTACAAATAATGCCACACACACACACCCATGCCAAAGGTTACGCAATAAGTGCTTTCTGAATTAAAATGGAGATACTTCAACGTCAAACTTGGTTTCATACTTGCACAATTAGCAAGGATTTCAAAAGAGAATAACTAAAAAGCTCATGTGAGAGTTTGTGTAAGCACACGTGTGTATATATGTGTATACTACATGTATGTATATGTGTGAGTGTGTATGTGTACTACATGTGTGTATATGTGTGAGTGTGTATGTGTGTGTGTGTGTATATGTGTACTACATGTGTGTGTATATGTGTGTATGTGTATGTGTACTACATGTGAGTGTATATGTGTGTGTATATGTGTACTACATGTGAGTGTATATGTGTGTGTATATGTGTGTGTGTGTGTGTGTGTGTGTGTGTGTGTGTGTGTGTGTGTGTGTGTGTGTGTGTATGTGTATATGTGTGTATGTGTATGTGTACTACATGTGTGTATATATGTGTGTGTGTGTGTGTGTGTGTGTGTGTGTGTGTGTGTGTGTGTGTGTGTGTGTGTGTGTACTACATGTGTGTGAGCTCATGTACCTGTATGCTCTTCTCACAGTTGGTCTGCTGATGAAGCTGCAGCTCACTCTCCAGCAGGAAGCGCTTGCCACACTTGTCGCAGACCTGCATGCGGTTGTGTGTGGCACTGACGTGCTTCTCCAGGTACCAGTGGTTGTTGAAGCTCCGCGGGCACTTCACACAGGGGAAGGTCTGCCTTTCCTCCAGCCGAACCTTTGGGCCCTGGCCCTCCTGCTCCTCCGCCCTGCCGCTGTTCGCCCGGCCCTGCTGGCTCACCAGGCGGCTCCTCAGGGGGGACGTTCCGACGAACATGGCCGCCGTCCTGGTTTGTCGCTGGGGTCTGTGGTCGTCTATGGCTTGGTTGCTGTTGTGTCCCTCCTCTTCTTCACTGGTGCCAACTCGGTCATCTTCCTCCTCCTCCTCAGTTTGTTCCTCTTTCCCTTCCTCCATGTTCGCATCTTCCTCATCGCCATCTTCTTCTTCATCTTCTTTGTTGCCTTCCTCTTCATTGCTTCCACCCAGGTCTCCTCCTGGCTGTCTGTGCACAGAGGGCAGCGCCACAGAGGAGGGTTCATCTTCCAGGCCTTTGGACACATTGAGGGTCTGATTGTTCAGGTTCAACTCCACGATGATCTGCTTCGAGTCTCCTGGAACTTCCAATGCACCCTGCAATGCTACTTCATCCCCTTCCTTTTTGTAGTACTGTGCAGTCTTGACATGGGCCGCATGTTCCGTTTTCAGTGGGCCATCCTCCACATGTAGGGTGAACTGGGTCTCTCCACCCTCCCGGCCGTAGATTTTCGCGCTCCCCTGCTCCGTCTCCTGTTTGATGCCCGTGTTAAAGGGAGAGGCACCTCCCGGGCCGTTGTTCCCACCGCCATTGGTCCACTTCTGCACACTCTGCTTCGCATCATCATCCCTCCCACCGGGACCGGCGACCAGGGAGCCCCTGCTGAGCAGCTCCCGGCAGGAGGCCGCGATGTCGGCCATCTGCAGCACGGTGGCGGCCCTCAGCACGTCCTGCACGTTGGAGCCGGTGAGCAGCAGCTTGGAGGTGTAGATGAAGTCCAGGATCTGCTGCAGGCCCTGGGGCTGCAGAGCCTCAAGCGCGAGCTCCACGCGCTGCAGCTCCTTGCTGTGGCCGAACAGCGAGTGGAAGAAGGGGCTGTACGCCGCCAGCACGCCCTTGTGGGCCTGGAAGATGGCCTGGTGGCGCAGCAGCACGATGTCCACATCGCACAGGTCCGGCTGGAACAGGCGCTGGTCGTTCAGCCGGTCCATCAGGAAGGTGAAGTGCAGGGCCACATCCTCCAGCAGTGAGAACTCTGCAGTCGGGTGGTCAGCTGTCTTCTCCACTATGAGCTGTAAGACAAAGAGAGCCATCACAAAGGACACTGGGACTTTACCGCGGAGGATGTATCCAGGGAATTACTGAAATAAAGGAGTACACTAACATTGCATATATTTTGTTGTTATCTTATAGACCTCGATTATACAATACCGTTATTTACAGCAACAAAGGTGTCAAAAATGAAAAAAATTGTGGCTAAAATGTATTGTGACAACTAAACACATTTCAATGAAGCAAAATTATGGATCCTTCAGTTGAAATCGTAAGTTCCCTTTTTTTTAAATGTAGGAGGTATCTCAAAATGTTTCTCTGGATCAACTTTTGTATCTGACTGAGGTGAGAACATCGAGCATAGATGCATCTGACTTTCTTTATTTTTTATGATGACATTTTTTCAAGTAGAGATTTTTTCACTGACAAAGAAATGCCTTCTGAAATCAATTTCAAAGTACAGAAATGAAAGCAACGCAAACCGTCTGATATAGAAATATACTCGCCATTGCACGTGAAGTTGTCAAATGTACAATATGTAGCCTAGTTTTTATTTTTTATTTTTGCTGTCACCACAATATTTTCACGATAGTATAGATCATTTATGAACTTATAAAACTACTATTACCTAGTCCCTCATTAGAATATTTGCGGATGAGACGTCAGGGTTGTTATGCACCTTGTTTAATTTTTCACCTCATTACCAAGTTTTGTAGGCCTACAACATTTAAAAAACGTGTAAGGCATGAAATATGACCAACATGTTGAGAGCCAAATGGATCCCCTACCATTGTGATCCACTGTTTGCTGTGCCACAGGAGTTCCGTTTCTCCTCCTTTTTAACGCGATTTCCCCTCTCCATGAAAACATCTGTCCTTCACATCGCTAGTGTACGTCAACCCGCAGACATATGTCTTCTTTCGCCATGTTTGCACTTAGAAAAAAACGACAAATTCGCCGTCTGCCTTGCACCGAAGTAACTGATGATTGGAGCATCAACATCATATGGGGCGTTATGTCTGGAACGTTAAAGCGACAGGGACTCGATAATCAAACGATCTGCGGACAGATGTACGGCATGTATTTTATTTTAGCATTCATCTGGTGAATTAAGTGCATCCCGATGCGTAAGGTTTCATTCTCAATACACAGGCTAGGCTGCTGCCACCCGATAGCCCATGTTACCGGGGAGGTAAACAGTAGGCTGCTGCAGACTAAAGCGTGCAAGGTCATCGAGTCCATGTTGGAGTGACTCGGTTCAACACAGCGGTGAACGCAATGAACTGGAGTCTCCGTTGTATCATAAGAACTGACCTCCGTGAGTCACAGGGGGGCGCTAGAATACAATTTTTCTGACCAATTGCCGAACGAGCGCATGGTGTTGCAAACATCGAGACTTCGGCAACAACAGTACTTTTAAAAATAATGTAATACTGTAATAATACTAATGTAGCTTATCACTAAAAGAAAACCAACAATATTAACCCAAGGAAGAACCAATTGGGGGAAAATGCCAAAAATGCCAAAAAACTATACTGTCGGTAGGTTTTTCGAAAAAGACAGATTGCAATTAGGGATGCACCTATACCACTTTTTTACAAACCGATACGAGTACGAGTATTTTTATTTGTGTACTTGCCGATACCGAGTACCGATACCGATACTTCTTAGATTTGGTCTCCATGAAAGTGCTATTAATTTGGAGGCAGATTTTATTTTATCCTCTGCAGATTATGTCAAGCCTATGGTACAAAATTAACAGAAGGCTATCCCAAGCCAAAAATAAACAGAGCTTTCTGGTTTTAACACACAAAAAAAGCCTTCAAACAGACAATATCATCACATTAGACAAAATGCAAATATAACCAGATAAAGGCAATTCAATTTGCTGCATAGTTAACAACACAGTCTGCTTAACAAAAAGTGAACAGAACTATTACTGGATTAGCACAAGAGCACATTTCAGTTACAAAAGGATCAGAAGAATCTCCTGCTCAAGTACACAAACAATCACTTAACCTATGTGGCACAGTCTTTCTCTCTACCTCTCTCTCTCTGTGTGTGCGTGCGCGTTTTTTTCTTTTGCAAGACGTCAGTTAAGATTGGTTACTTCGGTCTTGCGCCACTAGCATCAGTGAACTCTGTGTACTTAGCGCTATGGTGTGTCTTCAGGAGTTTAATCAAATTGCTTGTGTTAAACAAAGTACTTTCCTTTCCGCCCCTCGACACCGTAGCAGTGCAGATCTTACTCCTGTCGTCGTCATTTATCTTAAAATGAGCCCAAATCGCCGTTAAGGCAGCATAACGGAATTGCTAATCGCTAACGAGATGCTAGCAGCTAAATTTAGCGAAACCTGTATACTGAAATACTTTGACACTATGACAAACTTTCCTAACACAGTCAAACATCAAGCAAATGCAACACAAGACGGCAAATAAGCTACTTACTAGTCTGGCAGATAGTGGTAGGACAGGTAGGACAATAAATCACATTTTGTGTCAGCATAGCCCGGCCAGTTTGATGCAGTGAAATACTGATGAGTGGTATCGGTGCTTGGTATCGGCAATTCAAAACGAGTACGAGTACGAGTATTTTAACGAAGTATCGGCACCGATACCGATACTGGTATCGGTATCGGTGCATCCCTAATTGCAATCATTGTGTCTTTTGGCTGCAAGCATTTTATTTGAAGCAACAGGCAAGAAAACATTAATGCACACTGAGTGAGACAGAATGCATGACTTTGACATAACAAAGACACTGGCGGTGCACAGATACGCTAACTAACACAGGGGCTAATACACACTGACAGTAAATGGCATATGACACAGACAGCACAGCTAACATTCACACACACTGACATTGGACACAAAAGGGTGGAATAAAACACATAATTCAATGTTAACTGAGCATAGTTCTTAACTGTCGGCTAATCCTGACCATAAACTGACCCGATCCCAAACCCCAACTTTAAGCAAACTGATGGCATTATAAATGATAGTTCCTCTTTTGAAAATGTTTGATGAATTTAAAAAAAATATATATTTTTTAATTTTTCACTCAAACGTCAAAACTTCATGCATGACCACACACACACACATGCACAGAGAGCGAGAGAGACAGAGACAGAGACAGAAAGACACACACACGCTAACTCCTTTTATGGTTAAGCCACACACTGTTTCCTCCCTCTCACCAGTACTGTTTATTTCCCACAGCCTGCCCTTCTGTAGTGTTTGCTTACTAATGATGTCTTGTGCTGACATGCATTTATTCACTAATTCTGGGCATCATTTTACAGCAGTCAGTTATGGTAAGAATGTTTTTATCACTCTTTTTAAAATCCACATTGATCAGTTACTCATTACTATTATTGTGTGGTGTCGCTCCCTTTGATCTGGGTTTTGTTTGTCTGTGTTCTCCCACGTGCCCTTTTCCACATAAATATACTCTCTACAAGAGCTTAGATGAAGCATTTTCTTCATGGTATGCTTGGCCTTAAACATCTCCTGCTTTCATGGTATGCTTCCATCAGTCCTTCCACAATCTACTGCAAGATCCAGCCCCATACCGGCCCCAACACAGACCTGGAGACCCCTGAGCACGTCTACTTCTTTGAGTTTTTTTTAACAATCTCTTAAAAGACAGAGGTGACTAAATGGGATGTTACGTATTTATACTTTATATACCCTGTATTATAAGGCTTTAGAATCTAAACATGAGCATAGAAAACAAAACATTCATGTGTGGATATAGAATCCATTCAAATTAGAAATGGGTCTGTGCCAGCTGAACACATCTCTGCTGAACAAATATATTGCACATATTTCTGTGTGTGTCCAAATTTCTCTTGTATTGTGCATTTTTACTGAATATGTATTTATTTGTATTCTGCTCAAGAGCTGAATAAGCTTAGCTAGTCTAGAAATGCAAACTAATAGTCATATTCATCCAAAGCAGGACACATTTTATGCACTGAGGTAAAATGACCCTTGTGTCATTGTGAGTAAAATCATGGTTGTCTTCTGTTTTGAGGTGTGGTTTGATCTGGTTTAGACAAGTGAGTCTTATGTACTGTTTTAAATACTTTAATATTGAAGTTTTCAGATTTCTTTTTTTCCACCACCACCAGTGGTTTGTTGCTATGCAACAAAGTGTTTACAAAGAAATGCTTTTTCAATATAAGCTAATTCTCACTTTGGTGCAACAATACCAGTCTTGTTCTCAAAATGGAAATATCTACACATTTAACATGCTTTCCAATCTTTCCAATTTTGTTTCCAGACTTGTTTTATAATATCATAGACTTTAAAACAAACACAAGCAATGCAGACTGTTATCCAAAAATATTCGATAAAATGTCATTACGTCTTTCTATATACCCTTAAGAGAGAAAACAGGTTTTGTATATATGTATTTGTGTTGTTTATTATTTCCTGTCATCCTTCCCCTCTCTTTCTTGTCCTCTCCCAGACTGGCCTCAGGCAGATGGGTCCCCCCTGTTGAGCTGGGTTCTGCTCAAGGTTTCCTCCTATTAAAGGGGAGTTTTCCTTTCCACCATTGCAGGTGTGCTTGCTCTAGGGGGGGCTCAGGCCATAGGCTGTGTTAAGTACCTTTAGTCAATGTAAATACAAAATGTGAAAATGTTATCAATGGATACACTTGTTAATGGAGATATGTCAATACATGCAGGGGCGTCCCTCTCTACCTTTAAGAAGCTTTTGAAGACCCAACTCTTCAGAGAGCACCTCCCCTCCTAAACTGGCACTTCAACTAGTGCTTAACTTGCACTTACAGCAGTTACATTCCTGCACTTCTTTTTCTTTTCTATTTTGTCTTTCTATTTCTTATGTAAAGTAGTATTTATTGTTACACTAGGTCTCTATTGCTCGTAGCTTGACTGTTCTCTCCCTTGTACGTCGCTTTGGACAAAAGCGTCTGCTAAATGACTAAATGTAAATGTAAATGAATGGAGATTCAGGTGTTGAGGACAGTGGATGAGAGAAGACACGTGAGCAAGCAGCACTTGTTCAGTGATAACTGACTCCACATGCAGAGTATGGCAGATCAGGGACGGAGGGAAATAGGAATGAAGCACATAGATCACTATTATTGTATCGTGCCACCCTTACTATCCTGACTAAAATTTGCATGCACCATGTCAGCCAACCATAAACAATATTCCCATAACCCTTGCCAGACAGCCTCTCCCTCTCCATCTCTTTATATATCATATTATGCTAATGCTAATACTGATAATGTGGCCATATTACCTACTGTTAATTGTTTACCCAAATGTATCTCTTTATCTGTTATCTGTTTATCAAATTGATGTTAACAAACCAAAATTTCTCTCACTGATATCGTGACCTTAGCTCGCAAATGCCAATGGTTGTGGAAACATTGTTCCCCATCACCATATCCATCCAAGTACAACTACGCGTATTGGCAGCAGAACTCTACCCACTCACTTTGTCTTTCTTCCCCTCCTAGTCTAGACTATCTTCGCTGTGGGATGCTGCTGTAGTCTCTCCACCTGACCTATTTGTAGAAACCATCAGCCTACGCCTACCCACCACAATGTCATGTCACCACAATGTCACCACAACGTCATGCCACCATCAACATAGTTTTCTGTTTTCTGTACTCTACGTACCCCTTAAATAGTAACCTTACGAGCCCACTGTATACCCACTAAGCTTTTCTATAATACTTGAATAGTCTCTCCCTACGAGGGGCGTGCACAGGAATTTTGAAGGGCCTTTGCTCTGCCCTGGAAAAAAAGGGCAACACGTTAATTTTTGTAATCGCCGCCGCCACGCCCCCTCCCCCTGCGCGCATATTCTGCCTATATCACTTAAAAATGTGAAATTGTTAGGGTCGATCACTAACCATCGCCGCCCCTCCCCCGTGCGCGCATATTCCGCGATTTTTTTTATCTAGGCCTACATGAAATTCTGCAGCCGTTATACTATTTAAAAAAAATAATGAATTTCATTCGGAGGGGCAACCTTGAGTCGAGGAGGGCAGACGGGAAGTTGCCCAGGCAACCTTAGCCCCCTCCTGTGCACGTCCCTGCTCCCTACCTTATCCTCTATCAATTTTGTATGCATCATGTATATATTTGTATGGACTGTGTACATTTACCACATGTATGCAAACTCATCCTGATACATGTATGAATTAATCTGCCATGCCCCCCCCCCCCCCCCCCCCCCCCCAATTGTATTATTTTAGCGCTATGTAAGTAGAATTGAATTGAATTGAAAACAAAATGTGTTGCTCATGCACAGTCCTGATCTGTAAATGCGAAACAAACAGCTGGGGATCTTGAACAGTTCTTTAGCCTGTGCTGACTAATATCCTTAGATGAGGACGGTGGGGGTTGTAAAGAGATGAGTTCTGGCCAGGTGTCTTTGACGAAAGCAAAAGATGAAAAACAAATAGATGAGTGGAAACAGAGTATAACTTCCATTTTAAAATAGGTGGAATTGTACGGTCTGAATGATATTTGTACAAAATATTTCATGGGTTGCAAGACGTTTTGGGGGGCTAGTATTTTGTGTTGGCGACCTTAACACTGTAAAACACATACAGGAAGGAAGGAAGTTCATGCAGCTTGTCTTGGGCATCAGATGAGAGAACAGCCTTGAAATAAACAGACTGAAACACTGTGTGGTTATAAACCAAAACCATTTTTGTAGAGCTTGTGTCTGCATGTCACATGCAAACACAGAGATGGGGGGACACCCAGTGGCTGGACAGGGCCGGCCCTTCCTACAGGCGACATGTATCTAACATAAGGGGAAAATTAGCCAAAAATCGAAAGAGGAAGGGGTACGTACCTCCTTGGTGTTGTCAGAACATACTAGCACATTGAGGGGTATGGTTTGAGTGTGTGTCTCCAAGGAACGTCGACAAAAGAAACTATGAAGAGGCAAAAGACATTCTGGGTGCAATTCAAAAAGAAAAGAAAGGAAGAAGAAGAGAAACGTGCCAAGGAGAAAGGTAAATCCTTAAATCCTGTTCTTAGCCAAGAATGAATCCCAGATAAGAAAACTTTCATGAATGCCAGAATTGCCCCGGGCAGTTTAGTGGAGTTAAGAAGAAAAGATGCACCTTATCATTGAAAGCCTTCCTACTCCCTGTCACATAGTTCTTTAAGGATTTTACAGAGGCGGGTATATAAAAAATAATATGTCCATTTATTATACATTATACAAAAAAGGAGTGAAGCTTGCCTAGGGCGCCAAATGTGCTAGGGCCGGCCCTGTGGCTGGACAAACACAAGCTCAGTGGAAGATGAATGGAGGTCAGCCTTTGGCACTATTCAGGGCCCCAACCAGTGGCGTAAGGTAGTTACTAAAGTAGTAACCCCGGTGCACGCTATTATGACGGGCCTTGGTGCACGCTAGTTACTAGTCATGAGGCGCACACACACACAGATAGGAGTTGTGCAGGAAACATTATTGCTATGTCCCTGTTGTAGTGGTCATCAGCTTGCAGGCGATGATGAGCTATATGACCAGGCAAAACGTCTGTCTGACCACTACAACAGGGACATAGTAATAACGTTTGGTGCACAACTCCTATCATTCAGGGCCTGCTTTAGAGCAGAGATTGCTCAGCAGTCCTCATTCTCTCAATTGCCAAGATGCTGATTGTGTATTATCAATCCATAAAATCCACATTTCGGATTGCTATTGTTTCTGACAGTGGCAACAGTCGAGCGATCCTTTTCCAAATTGAAACTCATTAAGACCTACCTGAGGAGCAGGAAAGGCTGAATGGGCTGGCTATCCTGTCCATTGAAAAAGCAAATCATGCATCACCACTTTTATGTTTGAAAGGCATTGTTTGGCTTGCAGGTGTGCTGTGCCTCTGGCTGTGCTCAGTCAACTTGTTTGTCTTGACGTTCAGATTTTGCGCCTAAACTAGCTATATCGTATTGTATCGTCACATGATCAAATAGAGACTTGACATTGGACAACAACATAAATATTACCCAGCAATCATCATTGCAAATCTGAATATGACAAAAATACCAAAGAAAATAAGAAGTTATTCATTTAATTGAATCATTTTTAATAGTTTCTATAGTGTATGTATGATAAGCATATCATTTTGTTATAGATTGCTACTATTTTCCCCCAAAATAATAAAACCATGACGGAGATAAGTTTGCCTTTTCAACGGCAGATATAGCATTAGACACCTTGATTAGTGTAAAACAAGTTTGTCTTTGAACGCAAGCGTATTATGAGAGGCGAAAATATGAGTCATTAGACTTCTGTCAGACGCAATACTGGGTGGCCCGTCCTTAGATATATAAATATACATACTGAATATATATATATCTGCGCCCAGGTGCAACTGCACTTGCTGTACCTCCTATAGTTACGCCCCTCCTTGACATTGACTGTCCACAGATACGCTAACTGACACAGGGGATCACAGACAGCACAGCTAACATTCACACACGTTAACATTGGACCAAAAGGGAAGCATAAAACATTCTAATTCTACATAAAACATTCTGTTCTAATCTGGAACACTTTCAATTCCCTTAACAACCCTTCTACTGCTTGGCATGTTGGGATCACTCAGAGAGTCTTACTTCAGCAATGCAGAAGTGTCTGTAACTCCCTGCACATTACAATACCATAACTGAAAACTGCAGGCAACCATGGCACATCATGCAGTAATTAAAGCTCTGTTCCATTCCTGCCTATCTGTAGGCTACATCGGTGCAGTGTTTTATTGGATTAGGGGACACAGTAATTATGTGCAGATAGCAGCATCCATTCTTCACCCGGGCTAAAGGCTCTATGAAATATGAAGTGTCTGATGGTGACTCAGACCAGAGAAATTGCAAAGAATCCTGTAGGGAAATCAGTGATATAGCTCCTCTCTCTCTCCCTCCCTCCCCGTCTCTCAGCCCACTGGTCCTTATTCCAGTCTGTTATTCCCAAATTGACTTCCTTGTTATCACAGATGGCATCTTGCAAAATCGGATGATTAAAAAATCCAAGTCTCCTGAACTAACACTATTCTGTAAGATTATAATTTTGATCTGTGTGGTCTTTGATCTGTGTGGGCCTTAAGCTTGTGTCTTCATTCTTCAAGTGTTTACAACAAAACATTTCCCTTCCTATTTCTTTACCACAACCACCTTGTTAACATTCATAGATCCTCAACACTGATTGCAGACCAGGCAAAAGCACACGGCACAATGTAAGATGAGTCACATCTCCCGTACAGATCTGTAGTTTACGTCTAGAAAAGCTATTGTGATGACCCCGCCATTCACCAGTGCATTCACCAAGTTGCTTGAATGGACAGTTTATAGAAGAGGTTCTTTGAAGAAGAAGATAAAATCAAAGATAAAAAGATAAAACATCTAAAGTAAATATCACAAAGCTAAATTTCCATTTTAAAAGACTGGCAGATAGTGGAGTGGCAGAGAGCTTTAAGCAGCGTAAGGAGGACTGCTAGAAAATAGAGGAACCGACAGATTTACGCTACTGAAGATTTACACGATAGAGTTAGACTCCGAATCAAACAATTTTGTCTGAAATGTACCAAAATTTGAGGATTTGCAGCTGTTTTCTCTGTGGTAGTTGTGCCCACTGCCCTGAGAGTCTCGTTAGTCCAGACAGAGCCAGCGTTCGCAGGAATGGCTTTAGACTGTAGATCCATAACAGATGGGATATGACTGAGACACAAGGTAAACAAAGCCAGGATCTTTCTCTCATTTTCACTCAAGTTTTGAGTGTCATAACAAAGATGTATTTGGCAAGATTTAACAAGAAACTCATCAAAATGTTCTCTTCAATATGTGAAAACAAGGCTCTCTGCTTTCCGAGCAAGGAGTAGGTAAGTAAATATTATCATATTTGTATATTAGTTTCTCATTAAGCTGATAAGGATGTTTTCTAATACGGAAGGTCCTGTTTATTGTTAAGAAAAGTATCCTTAATCTGTTTCCGCAGTTTTATCAAACAGCCTACTGAAACATAAATTCCCTTTACAAAGTATAGATGAGAATATGTGAGAGACAGAGTACTTGGTATCAGATATTTATTTGGTATTCAATAATAGCACATTTCAACCAGCAAAATATTTACATGCCATTTACATCACAGAATGAATGTGTAGTGTGTGCATCTGATGACTTACTGCAGCATTTCCATTATGGAAAGTAGGAATTATGAGGTGCTACTAGGTTTTTTAATTACATGTGTGAGCATGCACTCACCTGCGGTGTGCATTATTACTCGATGATAGAAAGTACAGATCAGTATAAACATCCACATTATTTTGATCTTCATCTCACCCACAGCAATTGATGACAAACCAACACACGAGAAATTACAGAGATTATTTAATCTAGATATATAAAATATTCGTGTTGCACAATCAGCATTATACTGTAAACATCTGACCCTAGAGAAGACCCATCAATTATTACTTAGACATGTTAATGCACTATAAAAACTCTGCAAAGTCCGATTTACCATTCAAACAACCACATCATGTAAGACAATAAAACAAAAAAGTACACCAGCTATTTCACATTTGGCCTCAAACTGGAGATCAATTCCCAGAGGGGCTTAGCATGAAAGATGGGAGTCTATGGGAGTCATTTGCATATTTACACATAGGAACTAGGTGAAGTGATGCCTAAAATAGGACTTCTATTGTGCTTGACATTTTGTATGAACACTGGCTGATTAAAACCTCTCCAATGACCTCCTTTACCTGTAAGCAGAGAACACGGTTAATCCGAGGCATGAGGGCTGAGGGCATCTGTGGTAGGCTACTACATTTTGCCATAATCTGAACAAACAGCAATTCTTTCTTGTAACTTTGCTGTCTAAACTGTCAACACATCTATGCTTGACCAATGGTGTGCTCAGTTTAGAATCTCCCTTTAGACTGCTGTCCATCCCTGGCTGTGGATATTCCAGACAGTTGGAATATTCAAATGATTTTCTCAAAAGCTGTAAAAGGCAGCTATAATATTCCCTTATCATGTTTTATTCCCTTTCTGTATCTTCACCTGCACTTACAGTTCACAGGCCAGACGATCACCCTGATTTGGAAATGTCTGTAGCAATGTACCTATTTCAGACTCACACAGCCTGACAATGTCAATGTGTGTACAACAGTCTCACAGTATGGAATGAGTGCCATCCTGCTGGGAGAAAGAAGATGTGTGAACCACAACTTCTGTGGGCGACTTCTCCGACCACATGCTCCTTCACGCTGTCACGTGAGCCGGGGCTGGCCTTGATCAGATGGCTAAGGGGTCTTCAGGGCAAGCGCTAGCTCGCCGCGTGGTCGGACTGCCTTTGGTCATCATGGTGATTTGGGTGCTGAAGTTGTTCCCATTACTGGCTTGAGATGGCTGCTGGTACTTGGTGTCGTTTTCCAGAAACCTTTGCAGGTGCCACCTCCTCCATTTGCGTTTGATCTCCGACTGCACCTGTGATGGGGAGAGAGACCATTAGGGGGGAGTGATGGGCGGTCATGGGGAGAGAGACCAGTAGGGGGGAGTGATGGGCGGTCATGGGGAGAGAGACCAGTAGGGGGGAGTGATGGGCGGTCATGGGGAGAGAGACCAGTAGGGGGGAGTGATGGGCGGTCATGGGGAGAGAGACCAGTAGGGGGGAGTGATGGGCGGTCATGGGGAGAGAGACCAATAGGGGGGAGTGATGGGCGGTCATGGGGAGAGAGACCAGTAGGGGGGAGTGATGGGCGGTCATGGGAAGAGAGAGGAGAACCACCAAGGACTGCGGAGCGTCAAGCAAGGATTATGTGTCATTAAATGAAACAGACTTTTAAATCATCAGTGTTAGAATAAGATCAAGGTGAATTTGTGTTACCTCTCCATTTAGAAAACAGTACAGGACAGCCACCCCAAAACCCTGAGATGAAAAGAGACAGTGAATTATATAATACATTTAATACATACAACTAAACTTCAGCATCATTGTAATCACATAGAAATACAATTTATGTCACAGCAGTCATTCTATATTCTCAAATGTACAATTTCGTAAATGGGCTTTGGACCATAAATAGACCATCTCCCTGACAAGAAAGTGATCCATATCAAGGGGTTTGTGAAACTAATAAATGCGAGGGACCAAGCCACAAGTGCACCATCTTAGAGATCCAGACAAAAACCATCAATAGCGATAGAGAGTATGGTCATTTAGCATATACAGTATATTTAGCACATATCTAGCAATGAATGGAAACATCTACACAAAGATCCTATATTTATGGTCTGTGCAAAGGTAGAGAAATATTGTCAGCAACAGTGGACAGTAGCTACATTATACAAAACATGGAAACAGTTCCATATGTATGAATGGCTTTTAGTGCAGTTCCAGATTATTTCTGTATTTGCATTTTTAGCAAATAATGGAAACATAGGAATGTTTCTTGAATGACTAAGCAACCCCCTCCATAAAGATGAATAACTGCATCACACGTGGAGGAAGGGGGTCACAAACCCCACACTGCATTTATCATACAGATGATTATGAGACGACAAGATGACATTTCAAGAATGTAGTTCACACCAGGTGGGAGTCTTTGAACCGTTTAAAGATTATTGCAATATTTTTACATGTTGGAGATGAGAGAAGTTGCTGTGTATGCTGTAGTGATTTACCTGAAATGATCCCAAGATCAAGTCAAACACTGGCCGGATAACACCGGCTAGATTCTTGGGAATGCCTACAAATACTATGTAATTGATCCCAAAGAGAGGAATCAACAGCAGTGTTGATTTAGCCAATCTCCTGCCACACATAAACCATTGGAATGACAATTAACGGTTGCAATGAAAAATGCAGAATTTAGAAAGAGAGAAACATAAAACAAGCAAAAATGCCTTCAACGCTAACAATATCATATTAGAGGCATCGCTAACCTTACAATAACTTAAACTGAATCATAAAAAAAGAAAAAGGCAGTGCAGAAAAACACCCAAATGTGAAAACGCACGAGTATTGGTGTGACTCATGTCTCCCGATATCTCTGCAGTTGATCTTCTGCCGAAGTATTCGGATGATACAGATGAAGAGAATGAAGTTGACCTGTATGAAACAGACACACACACACACACACACACACACACACACACACACACACACACACACACACACATTACACACACACACACACACACACATACACACAACACACCGTATGAAAATGTCAGTTTCTCACTTACTCAGTGGGCTGCATGGCACATGTCAAACCCCAGCTTTGAATGATACATTACCGATATAGCCAACAGGATGGGTACTTTGATGATCAGAAAGAGATGGTCATCATCATCAATCAAATCCCAGCATCTATAACACATGAGTTTAGTTTCATTAATGAATTAGCATGTTGCTCTTCATGAGAATACAGTACATTGGATTGAATTGGATCTACTCTATTTAAATTGGATCTGCTCTCTTTAAACTGGATGCTGTGCTCTTAAAACTGGATTCTGTACTCTTTAAATTGGATTCTGTACTCTTTAAATTGGATTCTGTACTATTTTGCATTCTGAATGCATGTAATGCATACAATGTACACTGAATTTTAACACTAACATTTTTGACACATCTTGAATTGAAGGATGACCAATTTTTTAAGAAATACAGTTACATATTCCTATATATAGAGTATGATTACTGACAGTCATTGATGCCAGAAATCATGAAGACGATCGTGACATCATGATACAATTCTGTATAGAATTCTACGGTAGAAAGCACCCTGAAGGTGTCCTGCACTCTTAAAATAGCCTGGTGCCGACCTCCAAAGGCATTCATCGTCCATCACGGCGCAGAGAATACAGCCTTGAAACTGGCTGAAATGGCATTTACTGTACAGTGTCACCTCAATCACAGCCAATGACTGTGTTTATGGGGAGAGACATGGCCATGGTCATAGCAAGTGCATCAAAATCAAGGGATCTTAAGATCCCCCCCCACCGAATCTCTGACAAGTGCTCTACGCCCCCTGAGTCTAAGTGTTGTTTTCATTTTTCTTACCCCTTTTCTCTCTAGAGACACACAGATTCAAGTGAGACACTAAAATGTTGGGTTGCCATGGAGCTATCTTTGCTCAAATTCAATTTAGCAACACAAGAGCACACTATTCCTGTAGCGCAAATTGTGTTTCCCCAATGAAAGACGTCAAGGCCAACCTACCCAACATCATTCAGGTAAACCTTTGTGATGCTCCACGCTGTGATGAAGAGCGCGGGAACTCCTGTTCGCGGCCGAGTGAGTAGAAAGAGAAACACAGGTATATTTCAGCAATGGGGAATTATGCACACCTATAATACCATGGGGGGGAACAATACACTCAGAGGACAACACTGGCAGCCCAGTCAAATGGGGTTGACGGGTGCTCAACCATGAAATGGAAAATTACAAAAGTGATATGCTACCAACTCAGTCACAACAAGTGTTTCAGCGCTATTACCTCTAAGAGTGTCTTAAGCTATTTTCATTCAACCATTTCCCTGGTACATTGTGATTTAAAATGTACGCCACCTACCCCAGCCAATGAGAATGTACCACCAGAAATATTTTCTCTCTGAGAAGAATGACACTGCTAGAAGGGCGTGAAGATACAGTCCTTCCACCAGTAGCCAAAAGTAGCTGGCCATGACTCCATACTGGAAGAACGCCATCGCAGTCTTACACCCCACCTGTTACAGACAACACCAGTCAGAGATCAAGGACATATAGCAGCATGAACATATGCATACAGCATGAACATACATTAGTATGTTTGCCACATGTTAACAGATTGGAGGGAAGTAGAGTATCTATGAACGGAGGAATATAAGATCTAAAAAAAAATCTATGTTTGACTGATAACTAAAGCTGTGGTTTGGGAGTATCTTTTAGTTTCTTGAAAATAGTTATAGTTTTTTTTATATAGTTTTGGTATAAACAGAGAGTCAAAACATTTCCCAAAACAATTCCCAACATTTCTGACACCTGGTACTGAGCAACAATCTATACTCCTTTGGGAATTGAGTCTATGAGCATTTATCCACACTGCGATTTGCTACATTTTTTATATCAATTCATTTCAATGTTTCTTCCAAAAAGGCATATTATTTGGATCCATAATATCAGACTATTTACATACTATCTACAAACAGACATCACCAAATGCTCAGCAGTTATTACAGAATAAATCAATGGCTTCATATGTTAACCTTACAAAGGCAATGTGAGTAGAAGGGAATTCCCTGCCTTTCATTCCTGTTAAAACAAATGCTGGAATAAGATGCCGCGTCTGAACATGGAGCCAGACTGATATGTATGTTGATGTAAGGTAAAGCAGCTGAAGTACTTGACCATCAGCAGACTGGACACTTATCAGCAGCTGTGGCTAAGCTGTTTACACCGTTAACCAGGCATCATTTACAGGAACGTCTAAACACGATCCAAACAACAACAACTCTGAGTTCTCTGTGAGTTCTGACATGAAGCGGAACGTATAGATTTAAATGTTATAGGGCGGTTTTCAGAGGTCAGCACTTCACAAACTCAGTTCCATTGCTCAATATTCTTAAGTGTTTAACAAACACCACAACTCCCTGTATCCGGATGTGTGTGTGTGTGTGTGTGTGTGTGTGTGTGTGTGTGTGTGTGTGTGTGTGTGTGTGTGTGTGTGTGTGTGTGTGTGTGTGTGTGTGTGTGTGTGTGTGCATACGTGTGTGTGTTTCATTAGCAAGCCTTTCTTTAAAGAGATTGATGACTCGACAAACACAGCTACACCCTCCAACACAGCTGCCGCGAAGGAGCACTTGAACATGTTCCATGTATACAGTTAAGTTGGGAACAGAACACTGAAGGTGTGCTTGTCAGATGCACTGATTAAGAGTGCTCTTTGTAACAGATATAATTCTGACAGACAGACATAGAGAGAGAGACAGACTGACAGACAGACATACAGACAGACAGACAGAGAGAGACAGACAGACAGACAGACAGACAGACAGACAGACAGACAGACAGACAGACAGACAGACAGACAGACAGACAGACAGACAGAAGTTGCTGTTGATTAGTCAAAGGTATAGTTTTAGGACAAGAACTGGTCTGATATCACTGACTTGTTCATAATAGAAACAACAAACAAAATCTGATGTATGAAAGGACTCTTGATTCTCGTCTAAAGAGGCAGTCTATGAGTGAACTGCACAGGTGTGTGTGTGTGTGTGTGTGTGTGTGTGTGTGTGTGTGTGTGTGTGTGTGTGTGTGTGTGTGTGTGTGTGTGTGTGTGTGTGTGTGTGTGTGTGTGTGTGTGTGTGTCTGTTAGACTCACTTACTGATTCAGAGTGGCACTCCTCGTCATCAAACAGAACCATATCCTTAGCAAGCACTACGACTGCCTTCAGGATGAAGGACATGAACAGGTGGATGTGGATGTAGTTTCTTGTGCAATGCAGTTTCCTGAGGAAACAATGAGAATTGGGGAATTCAACAGCAGTTTCGACTGAAACATGGGTAACACTAAATTACATTTATCCTGAGATGCACTCCCTTTGATGGATTTGCCCCTCTTAGTGCCGTCTAGTCTTAATAGAATCCTTGGTTTGAGGTGAGCATTCTGAGGATTGACTGGAATGGAATGTCCCAGTTTTTCCCCGCCTCCAACGTGATTTGGTCAGATCTCTTAATCTGGCTAAAATCCTGTTTTTCCAGTTTCCTGCTGGCTCACCGAGAGCCCTTCCCTGCACATGACACTCACCCTGGACTTGCACTTGCACCAGTTTACTGACCACAGTTTGTGTGTTTCTGATTCCACATCTAACTGCATCAACATCAGATTAATGAAAGGTGCCCTTGTCATTTGGGTGCTTTAATTCCAAATCTCTGAGACACTTATCCACCTTTCATCACTGACCAAGGGACTGAACTATGGATATGCTCGGTGGGGGATCAAATGCAATTTACACAGATCACAGACATCCAAGAGTTGCTTCCATTCCTCTTGTCATGTGATGTAGCCAGTGAACAAGTTCGGTTTAAGACCAGCCAAGTAATGTGCGAGTGATTCGTGCGGTCCGATCTCCGCTGAACATGACACAACTATTCTGGTGTTAGAGAAGCATGTCTAAACACAGGCTGCTCGGTGCATCCCGTCTCCAAGGTCAGAAGTCTGGGCCCTCACTGGGCCCTGTCACTGCAGGACTGTGCGATGTAAACATCACTCCCTTTATTTACTAAGACCCACACACACACACAAACAGACACATTTAACACAGAGACACATCATCACACACAAACGCCCACGCACTCACACTTATAAACTGCAAGAGAGAGCGAGAGAGAGAGAGAGATGGAGATCGAGAGAGTGAGAGAGATATATAGTGGTTACTGTGTAATAGTGTGTGTAATGTTTTCAAAGCTATCAGAGGAAGCTACTTAAGGCATGATTAACAGCACAGGGGTAAGCCATCATGCCCCTCCAGCTGCCGGGTGATGTCAGGGAGGAGGGTAACCCTGTGAGGTGCAGTCCACTAACAGGTTGACTTCCCAAACAGCCATCTTCTCTCTCTCAGGCCACAGTGCACTTGTGTTGACTTCCCAAACAGCCATCTTCTCTCTCTCAGGCCACAGTGAGCTTGTGTTGACTTCATAAACAGCCATCTTCTCTCTCTCAGGCCACAGTGAGCTTGTGTTGACTTCCCAAACAGCCATCTTCTCTCTCTCAGGCCACAGTGCACTTGTGGGGTGATTCAACATTAGATGAGTCATTATGATAAGGGGCCTGTTCTGACAGATGAAAGGGCTTCGCAAAGAGCTTTCTTCAACCTCATACTAGGTATGTGTTTTCTATTATTGTAACATCCCTTTATAATAACATCACTTTATCTGGTTTAAGAACGTCTTACCTAAAGATGCACAGTATGACTATGGCCACGGTGATTGATATTAGAGAGACTACGTGACCGACGGTATAGCCAATCCTCACTGACCAGTAGAAATTGCCCTGTAAGATATAAACAGTCATCATTCGCAGTAAGGCTGACAAAGCCCATAGTTCAGCACCAAGATATAGAGTTGCCATGGAGATGGCCGGGAATGAACGGACACAATGTACCGGGGATTTCTTAAATCATCAATAACATTTTCAAAACAACGAAAGTGTATTTCTCGAAACAATTCATACAAACAGTACCACACAATGTATTACAATAACTTTCTCAAAGTCCTTAGTTTATGTCTCAACATTAAATATTTATGACAGTGAACATGTCAGTACCATCAGAAGAGAAAGTCTGTGTGTCATTGTTTATGAACAAGACAGTCAAAAGGCTATGAAGGGTGAAGGGATCACAAATGAATTGATAAAACTTGAGGTGATGAAAAAGCATGTGAATTGAAAAACAGGGGGAAACTGTGAATTGATTTGATAAACTCCTGTCTGCCATTCATCACTCACAATATCCAACTGACATTTTCTTATCACTATCAGTTTATCACTTGTTTTTCAATTCACCTCCATTTTTACTCCTCTGTTCACATGCATCTTCATCACCTCAATTTTTTATCAGCTAATTTATGGTACGTTCACCCTTCATAAAATTACACAGTAATCTGGCATGCTGTCCCTTACAAACCCCCCTCACAGTAGGGATGAGATCACTAGATGATTCTGACATGTTGTATATTGTATACTGTATATTTCCCTCATGCTGGCCTGACACATCCACTCTGGTTCAGTGATCTAAGACTAGACACATTCAATAAAGCCTTATCATATAAAAGAAGGTTCTAAAGACAAGTAATTTATCAAATTAGCAAACATTTAAAATATATAATATATGGTGTCACTGAAACTGATGAAATATATACTCGACAAACAATGATAAATGGTTTAACCATTTTGCATGTTATGTCTTACACAATGAATACATGCCTAAATGTTTTGGGGGATATACTGTAACTAGTCAACAGAAGTTGCATAATACATTTTGATCAATATGACACATGCAACTGATAATGCAGATAACTGCAAACAATAGCACAAACCCATTTGCATGAGCGTACCAAAGCATTTGCATTTTTCTCAAAACAATGAGAAATTGCTGCTATCATGTGTACAAGTGACTTGATGCTATGGAGGTTGAACAAATAGCTTTGAATTTAAAGTCTGATCTGAGAACTGTAGTAAAGCGACAAATACTCTTAATGGCCGGACTCACCACGTCATCACCAATGGTAATGTTGGGGTTGTAACCACAGTTCAGAGCAACAGCCATGTGGTTGATCTCTATCCATCCCACTGATGTGCAGCTCTTTGATATATTACCTGGGGGCAAGAGGAAAAGATAAAGCTATTACTTCCAGCAATACATGACAGAAATGCAGGACCAGTCTGCAGCGAGGAAGGACAGCGTGTTCCCCTTAGATCACACAAGATGTGAAGGACACATTTAAGGATGTGGAAAATAAATTGCTGAACTGAAGTTAACTGTTCTCTACAAATTACTGATTGCAACACCTGTGGAAATGTGCAGTGATTTAACATTGGCTTTCAATCTAATACATTTGTAGATGCCAACTTAGAGAGAGGCATATACCTCTTCATCTCTTCATATATCAACCAGGAAGTGTCCATTATCTAGGGTTGGGCCATTCACAACACATGCAAATGCCCCTTGCTGAAAGTAAGAGAATTGCACTTTGACCTTTGACACAACCGACCCACTGTGCCAGGTCTTTCAGTACTCATCACCATTTGTTAGTCACAAAATATGAATTTAAATCTTCCGTCATGAACGTACAATCCCTCTTTTTCCATTGACCCCTGTTCTGTAACTGGAACAGGTCCCATTTTCAAAATCGTACCACAAAAAAGCCAGGTGCCGTGAGATTCTGCTGACCATATGCCATTTTATTTGTCTTCAGACGTTTTATGTAGAACAGAGCACATTTCATGATCACACAAAACTATCATATGCGATTACACATTGTAAAAAATCATATTTGAATGTTCTATGTACAACTCTTGGCATCAATCTGTTTTTAAATAAGCATAACATTTACATAAGGGATACTTAACAACATTTGACCTTTCAACATGGCTGAAATATTTTGCATACACAAACAAAATGCAAATAATACCCAGCTGTGGTATTTTTCAGGAAACAGACACCATGTCCTGACAGAGCAGGTTGTTGCATTTGTTCAAAATGTTGCACGACCAATGACCTCATTTTCATCCACTTTCAACTGATCATAACAACCATGCAACAGGGACAGTATAAAAAAAGGGTATGCATGACAAACAAAGGGACAACTACAGAGGACACAAGTCTATGGGTTGGTTCTCAGGAGGTTACGTAAGTTTCTTCGACTTTAAGACTATTTGTTTGAAACACAGTAATGAGTTTCCCGCAGGGCCAATGTCACCAAATCTCAACGGACCTCCATAAATCATTAGATAGTACAATTAGAGAGATTGGAAATGAATAAAATATCAGTAAGTGTGTCCCATGACAGGGTTGTTCTCATTAGGAAAGCATGTTGCTTCCTTAGAGAACTTAACCGCATAGTGGTTTTAGCCCTCGATAAGATCTTGTTCTTGCATCCCTCATAAGAAAAAAATCCTTTAGGCTTTGTTTCTTTCCAGCTCTTTATTTGTTCATAACTAAATATAAGCCTCCTCATAATTCCTATCTGATGGTACCAGTTTTCTTTCTGCCTTTATGCAAAGACATTGTGACTATTTCCAACATACAGATTTCTATTGAGAGACAGAGGGATTCTACCAAAGGACTCCTTAGTCTTTTTAATGAAATAAAACTATACAAAACAGGAGGGCGAGTAACGGAAATAAAATGTGTTTTAGTCAAGTCAGTAACAGGTAGAAATAAAAAATATTCCTGTTATCCAAGGATTTAGGATGACTGTATGTTCAACATATCTGATATTACAGCAAAATGACAAGAATAAATCCCTTAATCTTGATCAGTGACTACAGGCTTTGAGTTCCTAATAAACACGCTCTCGCTCAAAATCAACCTCAATCCATTCATCCAGATCTTGGACTGGCATATGTCAGAGACAATTGTGTGGATAATCTCAGACCGAGGAGGCTAAAATGGGTGAGGTAATCTGCTGCTGTTTCAGTCCACACCGCAGACAGATTTGTTTGGAATGAAGGCCTGTCAAAAGAATGCTTTTATCATCCCAAGAAACAAGAGGAGGAGGATTTTCGACGTCATGCGCAACGCTGCTGCGTGTTTGACGGGAGCTAATCAGCCAGCATGCTGTTGTTGCAGCGTGGCCTTTGAAGAGGCCTCATCACAACATCGCAAAGCATGCTGGGCTGTGGACCTGGATGAGGACTTATCACACGAATGTGTGTGTGTTTGTGTGTGCGCGCGCGTGTGTCTGTGTGTGTGTGTGTGTGTGTGTGAAAGCGAGAGACAGAGAGAAAGAAAGAAAGAGAGAGAATGAGTGTGTTTGTGTGTATGTGTGTATGATAGAGAGTGATAGAAAGAGAGAGAGACAGAAAAAGAGAGAGAGAGAGAGAGAGAGAGAAAGAGAGTATGTGAGTGTGTGAATGAACGTTGGTCCCAACTAACACAGTTATAGCCATGCTTTTTTACCAACACAGTCATAGCCATGCTTTTTTACCAACACAGTCATAGCCATGCTTTGTTACAGTCATAGCCATGCTTTTTTACCAACACAGTCATAGCCATGCTTTGTTACAGTCATAGCCATGCTTTTTTACAGTCATAGCCATGCTTTTTTACTAACAGTCATAGCCATGCTTTTTTACAGTCATAGCCATGCTTTTTTACCAACAGTCATAGCCATGCTTTTTTACCAACACAGTCATAGCCATGCTTTTTTACTAACAGTCATAGCCATGCTTTTTTACAGTCATAGCCATGCTTTTTTACTAACAGTCATAGCCATGCTTTTTTACAGTCATAGCCATGCTTTTTTACCAACAGTCATAGCCATGCTTTTTTACCAACACAGTCATAGCCAGGCTTTTTTACCAACACAGTCATAGCCATGCTTTTTTACTAATAGTCATAGCCATGCTTTTTTACTAACAGTCATAGCCATGCTTTGTTACAGTCATAGTCATGCTTTTTTACTAACACATCGTCATGCATGAGATGTCTGTGCCGCACTTCTAGGTGTTTTGGTTCTATCTAAATGACTCATTCATTCTTTTATCAGCACTTTGAATGCAGAGGCGTGATGGAAACCCATGTACAATAAACCCCAGTCATAATGCTTTGGCCTTGACAACAGCATGCCAAATACAGTGTTTGACAACATGACGATGGGCAGAGATCAAACCTCATAATAACGTGCGCAAGTCAAACAAACCAGTGAAAGACTGTAAAGAAGATGGATGACCAGGAAAGTTTCCCGTAAGAGCTCCTGGGTAAGAAGTTCAAATGTGTTGGGACTTGGGAGTCTCCACCCAGGCTGGATTTATGGCAGGTCCCTGGATATGCATGGCGCCAGGTTGCGCAACACATGTTTTCTTTTCCACAGTTGTATAAAAAGGAATTACCACTCAATTTGAACTTGTGACAAGGCCCAGAATGTTCTCTGGAGTCTGTGATGACATCATGAGCTAGGGTGGATTTGGACAGAAGGGAATGATTTGGCCCTCAGCTATATCTGCAAGAGGTATATCAATTCATTCAAATAATGTTTTAGAGGCGGAAGAGGAAAATTGAGTAAAAATGTTGGTAAATACACCAAACAAACTCACATTCATAAGCTCAGCTTGAACATGGAAACCTGTCTATACTTATACTTATACTCTCAGCCAATGAATATTCAGTTCATAAAACCCAAACATCGCTCAACAACTGTTCTCAGCATTTAGTGATGGGACTAGAGGGGAAGTGTTGGTGTTGCACCTGCTGGATTGGCTTTGAAACCAGTCAGAGGAAATGCACGGTCAACGAGGCATTCAGAGTTCATGGGTGTTTTGGTTCCGTTTGAGGTTTTATTGGACGTCCTACGTCAACCCTGAGATTGACAAGAGCTCCCCCCTGTCTTGACTCCCACTGAAGCGGAGAGCTCTGTGAAATATAGCCGCTCCCCACAGCACCCACCTCTCTGTGAAATACAGCCGCTCCCCACCACCCCACAGCACCACATTCCTCCAAGAACTGAGAACTGAGAATCTGCTCCTCCATCAAAAGGCCTCAGGTAGCGCGTGCCAACAAGGGGGAAACAACCCCCTTTTACACACACACACACACACACACACACACACACACACACACACACACAAACAAATATACATACATACATGTACACACGCAGTCATATGTACCCTTGCTCATATGCATACATACACGAGCTGACCTACACACACATGGACACACACACACACACACACACACACACACACACACACACACACACACACACACACACACACACACACACACACACACACACACGAGCTGATCTACACACACATGGACACACTGTGTCTGCATCTCACTTAAGCACATCTGGATTGCATCACTGATCTCCAGAGGCTATCTTTACGGTGAACTCCTGGCCCACATGACGAAGATAAATCCAGGGCATTTCACCCCGTAGTATCTAAATCCTTCAGTCCTTGTTTTGGATCTCCTCCAAAAGCTACTCTCTCAAGGCCTGGATATTCACTACATGAAAAAGCATGGAGTCTCTGTCCAAGACTTTGAACTGACCTGGAATCAAAAAAATTATCAATAGCTTAAGCTTTTCGGCAGATTCTGATTGTGATTTACTTCCATATGTTCTTGGTAATAGATTATAATTACAAGTCTAGAGGTTTTAGATACAATTGTGGGAAATTGTGCAACATCAAATCACTACCCGATGATAAGAAACTATTCATTCAGCATTAGTTGTTCTTCACTGTTTTGACAGTGATGCAAGACTAGACTGCACTGTCAACCACATATGACCATAACAGCTTGCAGACAGGACACTCTGAAACAGCAGCGGAAAAAAAGAAGTAATCAGTTACTGGTACACCCCAAACTCCCACGATGGTTGCCATGTCTGTTCTGAGTCCCTGGCCCTTTTCCAACCAGTGGGGCCTGCCAGCCTTCTGAGTGCAGACTGAGTCAGATTAACCTCCGCAGCGCCCTCCACACTGGCAACCCCGCTGAGCAGTCGACACCCTCTAATTAACGAACAAGTTAAGGGTTTCACAACAATGTCAGGACAAACACAAACAGGCATTCTGCACATCTCAATATCCCAGCAACCTCCTCAGGTCGGAGTGAGAGTTAATGATCTGCCTGCCGAGGATGTTGGGGAAAAACACACAAAAACAGAAGTCTGCTTTTCCATGCCTGGACCCCACAGCCATTAAAGGTTCAGTCTGAGCTCCCTCTTAATTATTGCAGAGGCTTCAGAAAAGTAGTTTCACAAAACACCCCTGACCTGTTTTGAACAAAATACCACTGCCAGGCACTTATGTTATGATGTAGGTCTTCCTCACTCCTTCACTCCTCTCTCTCTCTCTGTCTCTGTCTTTCTTTCTCTCTCTCTCTCTCTCTCTCTCTCTCGCTCTCTGTGTGTGTGTGTGTGTGTGTCTTCCCCTTCCTCCTTTTAGAAGATCGAAACAAAGATGTAACCACTGAATGTAAGAAAAATAACGATGACACTGTTGCATTTTCATGTGTGCCACAGCGTTTCCGTCACTGGTCTGACTTCCTGTTTTCGACTTGAACTCCGTCTCAACTCACAAGCAACAAATGTTGATGGTCTAATGTTTGCAACCAAGCTGCACATAATGCTCGTGTGGGGAGGGAGGACACATCAACCGGGATTTCAACAATGTTTTGACAGGAAACCTTAAGAATGTGTCTCTACTTTAACGAGGATATACCCTTCCCTATGAAGACTGTGTGTGACAGACACATTCAGGTTTTTTTTTTTATTGAAATGACAACAGTTGCATCACAACATGCTTAGATGCATGTCACTTCTTAACGGAAGTCAGTCCTTCCGTCCCCCAAGGGCTTAGTTAATGTGCTAATTCAAAAGGAAAAAAATGTGTTCTCGCGTGCTCTAGTGTTCTAGAAAACTCAAAACCACACAACAAAGCAATGATTTACAACCCTCAGAATAGCTATTTGTCTGTGCTATTCCACTTTCTCACAAACCAATTAGAATTCAGTCTGAGACATCGTACACCAGTCTGAAAAAAAGACCTGTAGAAAGTGCACAGGTATGAGGCAGCCCTATTTTGTACCAGCGGATGAGACCCAACAGGACCTTCAGTGTAATTTACCTTTGTGGTGGCCAGACACGAATCTGAAGTAATCGGGGCAGGGTATGGTGACCACCTCTCCTACACGGGCGGATGGCCAACAGGCAATCATGTCCCATGAGCCCAGACAACCTGACAGGAGAAAAAACGGACATGTCAGAGGATGAGGAGAACTCATGGCACATTAAAAGTTGGCAGGGTCTGAAGGTTCTCAGTGGCTTTGAGAAGAAACACAATAGAACACATATGAGATGTGATATACCGAGAAAACTGAGTTACTGGCTCTAGAAAATGAAATGCTCTGTACTTGTTTGATCCTTGATCCTTGATCCTACCCGTGTTGTTGTTACCCGATGTAGCTTAATTGTTCTACAGACTACAGAAATAGCTTGGTTTGTCCAAACAGATCTTTTCTTGGGCCAGCTCCATTCACGCAACTGAGCACAGACCACCAACACTAAAAATGTTCACTGTTTTTCATCTCATTCGAGGCAATATGTACATTGTCGCTTTAAAAGGTTTCGTTACCACCAGAAAGAGCACATCAGAGGAGAGTACCGGGTGTCATAACAGGACAAATTGCAGGCTAAAACCTTTTGTTCTCAAACATCTTTTGATAGTCCCCAGTTCGGGGACCGAGAGGAGCCTATCTCCTTTGATGCTGTGCTCAGCACATGTCACAACAGTGAACAATCAGGCACAATACCTCAAGAGAGACCATGCAATCACAGCGCACTTAATCGCAAGCCAAACCAATCCGTGCGTCAGTGTATTCCATATTACTCCTGGGATGAGTCTACATTGTAATTGACAGGACATGGTTTCACTGGCACTGCACTGCCTGTCAGATCTCAACTCAAAGTGACTGTGGTAACTGCTTTGTCAATTATAATCCTAATCAATATTATATTTGTGTGTTCCTGAGCATGGGAATTACACACACAGTGAGATTCACCCTGACTGGGATACGCTCACACCTCTGAAGAGTTAAGGCTTCAGAGCCACATGTTCTCTTAACTGATATAAAGCATGTAACCACCATTGTTTATACTGACAACAATGAATCCTATTTCACTGCAGCTAAACGGTCAGAAATACAATCTTGAATGCAGTGCAGTAACAACATATGATTGAAATACGATTCACTAATGTGGGCAAACCCACAAACCCACAAACCTCAACAATCCATGTTTAACAGCTGGCATCGTTACAATACAAAACACTGCCACAAGTAATCATAGATTTACACTCTGTAAGATATAAATTTACATTCAGTAACTATAAAAGGACTTTCCAATTTTTGCAATCTTGTGTCTACCAGACCTGCAGAGACAAATCATTTAAACTATGTAATGTTTCACTCAAACAGTGCACTAAAAACGCCATCCCAGTGTCACCATTCCAGCAGCTTTAGTAAGTGCAGAGAGAGAAGAGAATAGCTTCCGCATTCATCATAATTATGACCGTAAATGATAGTGCATGACGAAATGGTGAGAACACAACTCATCAGCTGGCTCAAGCTCTGTATTTACCATGAAGATGTTGCTTGACTGTGAGGTACTGACGACATGAGTTTTACCATGCCACTTTAGTCTGATTACACGGGTAGTGTGGACAAGTGGACAACCTAATCTACATACCGGTGACAGTTTACTTTAATTCAGTGTCGGATGAGGCTATTTTGTGTGTGTGTGTGTGTGTGTGTGTGTGTGTGTGTGTGTGTGTGTGTGTGTGTGTTTGAATGCATAATATAACAGAGAGCAAGAGAGAGAGAGAGAGAGAGAGAGAGAAAGAGAGAGAGCATACCTGAAGTGACGTTCTCCACTTGAGACAAGCACAACTCTCTCTCCTTCTCTATGTCGATCTCAACATCACACGCCCGTACAGAGCTCAGCTGTTTTGTAATGAAAGAGAGCATGTCAGTCATCACTACTCCTCAGAATTACTATAATACCTGTAACCATCAAGGACCATGCTCACAAAGGTTACATCTATTCATCATCAACCCCATAGCTCAGAATAAAGGAGAGTTGCCAGAGTTGTTATAAAACAATGAATGTCAAGAAATATGTGATAGACTTATAGAGATATGCAACAGCTGAGGAGAAATCTCTGACAGTGAGAAGAGAAGCCAAACTTCCACTGTAGAGAAATATTTTCCCTCAAAAGCACTTTCCTACTTTCATCTAGGGGTTTTATGATGTAAGGACTTTCATGTACTTGATAAAACCCCCTTTAATCTTTTCATCCTTTTCAAAAAGGTCACCATTTTAGGAAGATATTCTGTTGGGCAGTGCAGATGTAGTTCCAAGTAGGAAAATCAGTATGATCATCATTTTATGGATGTTTCCCTTACACAACATTATCCCAGCTATAGGCAAATTGGGAATCTTTATGTTCTAATGTGAATATATGGATAACACACTCATTGCTTTGATATGATAAGATAAGATATGATATCATAAATAATTTCCCCCTATCTGCAACCAGTTCTCCTTGAAAGCAGGCTCTTCATTGCATAAGGATTGCCCACCCTTGCTTGAACTACAAAGCACTAGAGGACTATGAGATTTATCACAGCTACTTTGGCAGATGAAACGCTCACATATGATCACATAAACCAAACCTTTACTACAGGGCTATAGTTAGCTGCAGACCGGGCCCATATGGCCATAGACAACAATTCCTATAGGTTCAAGTCATTGGGCTTTTTCGCCAGGTTAAAACACCTTGATTAGATGGTACCCTTAATACTAAGGTAAATATGCATAATCTTAAAATATTGTCAAACAGGCAAACACTACTTCTGCCCATCTTTTGTTGGTAGGGGCACTGTTGTTACAGAAAATTAAATAGTTTAGTCTATATCTTGTGTAGTGATCAAGGAAACTCTGAACTCACAAATAAGAGCAAATATACTTAGAAGAAGTATTTGGACAGTTATACATACAGTGGATATTGAACACATTACAGTAGAGCAAGACGAATCACTCTTTAGTGAAGAAAACATGAACTGATCAAAGATACTTGCTTCACAGGTGGACAACACCAACCGTTGCCAAGGTATTAGTTTGGGGGAAGAATATGTATTGTCATTTTTTTTTTGCTACAAAATGTAATGCAGACATACATTGTTATGTGTATTCTATTGAACATATTCTGACATGCATGACTTGAATGAGTGTTTTTTTAGATAGCAGACAAAATCTTTAAACAGGACAGACCCCGGTGCAGTGTTTCAGCGCAAAGCAAAAGCAAGTGTGTCAGACATAACGCCGTGCAAGCGTAGGCTGGTTTCTGCGACATTTAACTTAACCATAGCAATAGCCTAGATGTAAAAAAATATATATGCCCGATTTTACCATTAATGAAGAATAGCTTTCTTTAATATAGGCCAATTTCGAAACAATTCGTTCTGATTTTATGTTTTGAAATATGTACTCAAGCCTCTTGACCTTAACAATGCATTAATTACATTGTACATTTTCATCAAAATTACCCATCAACCAATGTTACCAATCAACCTAATGTAAATAAATTGCTTTTACAATAGCTTACTCACCAGTCGCAGCGAAATCAGTAGAAAAGCCAACGTGACAGTAGTATCCATGTCCATTTGTCCACAAGACTTCGACTTCTTCCGCTTTTGTCTGTTGCCTTGCCACGTATAGTCTACTTTTGTATTTCAGTTATCAGTTTACAATAAATCCAGCACCGCGTGGGACCGTGATCTAGTCACTAGTCGTCCTGGAGCAAGTGTTAATCCTTGTGATAGCACACCCAGTGAAGTATGTTCTGAGAATGGGCTCCCGACCGCACTCAGATCAGACAGGCGCTCCGAACATAAATCTTTGGAGATGGGTTACTGTAAGCAAAAGTCGATCGGGATTTTTGTAAAAAAAAAAAAAAAAAGGTAGATGAGGATAAATTCAATTCAAGAACAGCATACATTGTAGATGATACGTGACATTTCGTAAGCAAGCGCAGTGGTGATTTTCACCGCAACAGTTTGTCTGTTGCAACCTCTAGAGTCGGCAGCTGTGAATGGCTCAGACGTTTTGTGATGTATCATCAGACGTATTTTCTAAACTAAGTTAATTTGTAAACCAGCACACCAAAACAAACACACTTGTTCCTGTCTCCTGTAGTTGAGAGAAATGCTGAAAAAAAACGTTTATCTACAGCTGCCTCCGAGTTCTATCGATGTGGAGCTTGACACAATGTCATGAAGCATCACTGAAACGCATACAGGTGTCATAATTCAATGATTAGAGGAGCAATATGATTGTGTGTATGTGCTATAGACGTATGTCGCTTCCCATGACCTTGAAAGGTTAGAAGGAATTGCCTAATTTATTGCTATTTTACGATATAGCTGTCAAAGCATGTGCTATTTGTTAATGTATGGGACTGGGGCATAGAGGGCAGGCTTGAACAGCTGCATGTCACTTGGAGATATTGTTTACCGTTCATGAACATGTTTCTCTAATTGAATGCAAACAGTGCATATTTTTAATCAGATAAGCCTTTTAATATCTTAAGTACTTTTTGTGGAGTCGACCCATATATATATGGTATTCTATCTATTGTCGCCTTATTTTGTTAAAAGCCTGTCACTCTTGTGATAAAATAGTTCTCCTCTTTTACTAGATGACAACATCCATGGTTGAATATCTTCAATACCATCAGTTTTATTATTTGCGTAAGTGAAAGGACTCAACAGATGCCTTTCAAAGGTGCCTCCAGGGAAGGCGGTACTCAGGTGATCAGGCGGAGGGAAACATGATGATTATGTTGAGCCCACAGAGAATCCTTGAGCTCCACTGCTTTTCTCTTGCAGGATCAGGAGCCATTAACTTATGTAAGCAGGGTTGGTTTCACTGAACATATGGATAAGTCTGGGCCATGCTTTTAGAGGACACATGAATATGTCTTCATCGCCATACAGTGATAGGGGGCACAGTTGGCATTTAACTCACTGAACTCATCTAAAATCTTGATATGATGAGGAGTCGTTGATCACTATAGTGGTCACTCATAGAACACTGCTAGTTTAAAATAGTACTATGCTCACATTTTTTCTACAACTATTTCAATAAGGTCAACATTGTCATAACAGTGTATGGTTTGTATTCCTAAAGACAGAAAAATAAATCTGTTTGTTTTCCATGCACTGTTGACCCCCCTGGGGACCCTGGAAATGGAGTCAGCATCCTAACTGCTGGAGCTGATAATGTGCAAATCGTTCTTGTCTGTGTTCCTCTAGTCTTCCACGCTGTACCTGTGTCAGTGCTCCCAGCTGTCTGAGCTGCTGAGGCTTAATCCAGTCCTGAAGGGCTGCTAGCCCTGGAGGGGTCCAAAACCACCATCTGCACAGAAAGTATGACAAAGTCACTGGAATTTGCTGGCAAAGACTGAATGCATTGTAATGAGTTCACATTATAGACAAAGGGTCAAACCACTGGACGTGTGTTCAATCCATACAAATCCATCCCAACAGGCTGGTGGTTGTACTGCGGAACAGAATTATAATATTTTAAGTAGCATAGTAGTCACTTAACTTCTCTCCATGACATCACCTTCCTGTCCCTCGCTTTCTATGTGCACCATACATGCATGCATACGTGCATTCTGGGACACTGGGCTGATTTTATAAACCTGTTAAATTGAGTCACATTAAGAGTTTCAGTGCCTGTACATACCGATCAAAAATAACCTAAAGATGGCTACAGGGACTGTGCAAATATGTCATGAAAATCTGCGAGTGCTTTCATATTTTCCAGACTGTAGCAGACCCCCAATGATAAAATGTTGTGTAGCCTAAATCCAGGACCTTAGCCAGTTTACAAGAGGCAGTGGCTACTTTCCCAGAGAAGTTGATTTTTTAGGACCATTTTAGTATGCACTGCAAGCTGAAGAGAGGGGTGGGTCCTAAATACTGATGCTCTACATAGCTGTACACTTCTTTTTTATGTTGCGCTGGGGAACCATCCCACAAGACCAATGAACACATTTGTAATCAGTTATGTACAGATTAAACAACCGAAAGCTGAGCCTGAAACATTCTTTGCTTTTACTTTTCTAATTGATGGTCTCCATAGCCTGTTCACTGTCTTTTGCTGCCCAGAAATATGTTAGATGAACCAAGAGGTCTTCTGGGTCTTCACTGTTTTTTTGCAAAGTGTGGATGAGAAGATGTAGCCTTATCAATCAAAGTGCTTATCCAAACATCTGTATTTAGCTATGTTTGCCACATTTATCTAACATTTACAGTGCAATTTTTTGCTCTGGAAATCTGCATTATTGCAATACCTACCACTTCAGCTGTAAATATTTTTTCTAATTACCACATGAATTTGTTTTGTTACTGTATGAAATAGTGTTTTACATTTTTAGCTATATTGTTGTTATATCCAGCTGTTTGACATTAATCATGCTTTCAACCTAGCCTATAGTACAGATATAACTATCTTAATACTACAATCTAAAAAAATTGCAGACATTGCAATGTGGATATATTATTATTTATAGTTACTATTGCATCCAAGCCAGGGGTTCCTGCAGTTTGTCATTACAATTCATCTGGCTTGGAAAGCAGTACAAACTTAAATTGCTTAATTTTTTCAGTCAAAACAAAGATGGGTCCTTTGGGAAAGCATAAATCATCTCTGTGAAGAGAGATAGCGTGACTAAGAATGTGGATAGAGACAGCATGACTAATTACCTGTCTTGCCTCCACACAAGTTTGCAGGGCCTCTTTAAACTCTATTCACATAGGTCCACTGCAGAGAACTCATGTGCAGGGGCGTGGCAGGTGGTGGTGATGGGGAAACCTTTCCTGGGTGATCCGTGTCATCAATGGGATCGACTATTTATACCTGCAGACAGAAGTAAGCTCTAGATCTGTGGATTTACTGTCTGTGTGGTTGTAGAAACATTACCTGAGTCAGCGGTAACAAATGTTCAATGTCCCAGACACATACAGTATATAGTAAGAGGATTTTATTCTGATATTGGATTCTGTCAAACCTTGGAAAAAAAGTTGGGAAAAAATGTCCCTAGATATGCATTTTTTGACCATTATCCTTCACGTTAGACTCTCTTCTCTGGCCATCAGGAAGATTCTTTAAATTCCAAGGCTGTAACTGCTGTCTTAAACTATGCTACCAATTGTTAACCACAGAGCTCACTTTATTTCCACGGCTAAATAACCCAGAGCTATTGCTGACTTACCACGCGGCTGACATGAAACATGTCTATGCTGCATATCCATAGAGGTGCTCTGTGTTTCTCGGTTGCTGTTTTTTTTGTTCCTGGAACCTCACAACAGCCTCTCTCCACTGCTCAAGACAAGACCCTTCACACTACTGCGCTGCCCCTCCAAGCATAACTGCCTCAGCAAACCCGTATTCTTCAGGTTAATCCATTTAAAGCTGTCCAGACCCTGCTGTTGTGCCTCCCTGTGCTCATTGTCAGAGCGCTATCTCTTAAGGGGATCTACAGCGTGAGCAATAAAAGGAATGAAATGATGAGACGGTAGGCTACGGGCTATGGTGGTGTAATAGGCATGATGGTGTAATGACAGGGAGGTTTACACAAATTTAAACCCTCCTTTAATTAGGATAAGCTGTTTGAGCCTATTTTTTTTTTTATCTCGACTCCACAGGGTGTTTTGGACATCCCAAAAGTAGTGGGCATCATAATGTGTGAAAAGCCCATTGCGTGACATCTTTAAGTAGGGTGTCAAGGGAGAGTGTTGAAAGATTTTTCTTTTTTTAAACACCACAGGACAAATGAGCAAGTGATTTAGTCTAGAAACACCACCACACCCTCCTTAACTTCAGCTTAATGCAAACTGTTTTCGTGCCATTTATGATGCATTTAAGGTGAGAGGGATTTCTAATGGAACCTTCTGCTTTGTTCATAGGGACAGTCTTGCTTGATAGAGTCAATTTCATCACTTGCTGGGTCTGTTCCAATAATTAAAGTACCCCACTTTTAATATCGTACATTTTCTTTTCTTTACTTTTCTCTGAGAAGTTGTCTTGCCTTTAAGAAACCGTAGAAGACAACAGCAGCTACTAAGATACACACAGCTATCAAGTTCTAATGAGGCGAGGAGGGCTCCTTTGTCTGCGTAGATGAAATGAAAAGACTACTTTTGTCAAAAAATGTGTTTGATGATTGTCATAACCATCATAGGAAGTTTCAATGAAGACGAATGCCTTGCAGCCAGAGACCCGTCCATCAGGTGTGTATGTGTGTGAAAAACTGCTTTAGAGTTCAGAGACCCGTCCATCAGGTGTGTATGTGTGTGAAAAACTGCTTTAGAGTTCAGAGACCCGTCCATCAGGTGTGTATGTGTGTGAAAAACTGCTTTAGAGTTCCACAGCAGGACGTTTCCCAGTCTTTAGCAAGCCCCTCCCCATGGACAATACTCCACTTGAATGCCCATCTGTCAATATGATGACACCGTCTCGGTGTTTGTGCGCTCTAATCATTAACCAAATACAACAGATGACAGCACAGGCTGCACATCATTCATGCTGAGTGCATTTACAGTCAGGCTCTTTTTTCACCGAACTGTAACTTTCATCTTGTAATAGTTCATGATCCGTGGCTTATGCAGGCCCAGTGTGTAGGGAGTCCTGTGTCACATGAAAGAGTTTCCCGCCGCCTATGTTTGATAAGGACCTTCTAAGGGACACTGTGGCGAGCAGGATGCAGCTGATAAAATATGAGTGGACAACTCAATAATCATAAGTCAAAACCTAATCATAAGTCAAAACCTCCAACAAGATGAGGACAGAGAAGCAGTCACTGCTCTGAGGAAGGACATAATACCCTGATGGCCTTGACCTCTGCTTGACTGCCTGGAGAGTATGTGGGTGTGGTAGCTGGGGGGGGGGGGATGTGTATTATGCAAATACACACACACTCACACACACATTGTGAGAGTGGTCAAAACAAAAACTGCAAGACAGTGAGTCTCAATGAGGAACAGCAGGTGAATGATGACATCAATGATACATCAGCGCAAAATGTAATAAAACCAAGTCTCGACATGCTCACGCAGACACTGGGACTGAAATCTTGATCTGTCTTCATGCTGACAGTGGAAGGGAGCACTAAAAAGATTGAGATAAAAGATGGGCGCTTTCGGCAGATGTAGGTGTGAACATGATGCAAAAGCCTGTTTATAGCATATTGATGTGCTACAAACCAAATCAAAGCCTCTGATTGAGCTAAAGGAATGCATTATAAATAATGTTGATATTTTTAAATCATGTTCAGTAGGGTTTTGTACTAGGTTCAGTGGATATATATATATATATATACAGTATATACCACAACGTTTTCAGTAAAGCAGAGCTTTGTTACTTTCAATCCACCTTCAGACCAGTGACCATAAAACGTATGATTGGTTTGGCCATAATCTTACTCAGTCTGTCACGACAGTCAACATATTCTCAGTTGTGGTATCTCCAAACAGGGTGTGGAGAATTGTGTTGATGTACTACACTACTGTAGAGAGGCTGGATGGGTACAACACTACTGTAGAGAGGCTGGATGGGTACAACACTACTATAGAGAGGCTGGATGGGTACAACACTACTGTAGAGAGGCTGGATGGGTACTACACTACTGTACAGAGGCTGGATGGGTACAACACTACTATAGAGAGGCTGGATGGGTACAACACTACTGTAGAGAGGCTGGATGGGTACTACACTACTGTAGAGAGGCTGGATGGGTACTACACTACTGTAGAGAGGCTGGATGGGTACTACACTACTGTAGAGAGGCTGGATGGGTACAACACTACTGTAGAGGCTGGATGGGTACAACACTACTATAGAGAGGCTGGATGGGTACAACACTACTGTAGAGAGGCTGGATGGCAAAGGATGAATGTAATGCCCTCACACAGATGCTACGTGTGAGGTGAGACAACACAGAGACAGAGGAGTCTTCATCTGGGCACTTCTGATTGATTGTTACAGTACTTCATCTTAGTTGTCTACTTGACCTTCATCCAGACTAGTTGCACATGGCTGCCATATGGCTGTTTTTATTGTGTAGATTTAATGTTCCATGACCTTTGACCTCCAGCTGGGCAGAATTAAAGCCTTCACTTAAGTCTGAGTGGAATGGCGTCGCCAGGATGTCATGTGTCAAGAGGTGCTTGCCAGTATATTCTTTCTGTAAATCAAAATTTCACCAGTGGAAATTCACCTCACCTCTCTCAATTGCACAATGCACTCCAATGTCATTTCTGCTGAACAGACCATAGAAAGCATGTCTCATGTATATAAGATGGTGGTATTTCAAACCATACATTACAGAGTGATTACAGACCACCCAGAGGAAATTGGTCACATGATTTGATCTGGTCTTACATAGGGTATCTTTTCTATCTGAGGCTGAGCCGCAAGCAGCATCCCATAGAAACCAACTGTTTGTGCACACAGACATAAACACAGGTTGATTGCCATGTTTGCAGGATGATACACTGTACCCAACTATTTACAGTCCTTTATGTAGTAAACCACTTAGTCTATGGTAAGTATTTGCTCTGAGACAGATGTTGATTTTAGTACACAACTGTTCAGTATATATTTGGGAATTAACAGTTATTAAGAGGGCAATTTATCAGTGACTCAGTGACATGTAGCTTAGATTCCAAATGCAAATGGTTGTGTGGTAACATAATCCTCGCCTGATTTCAAACACGACTCATAATGCAACACTTCAAATTCATTTGACAGCTTCCTTGCAGGGACCTGCCATGTGTAGAAAAACATATTAATTCCATTTTTTTTATATTTTCACAAGTGTTATTTAATAATTTGTGTTAGCAAATAAAAATAGATGAGACAAAAAAAATACAGGATGACGGTTTGTGTTGCTGAATACATGAAAGAGACGCAGAAATGTGCAACTTGTGACATGGCATGAGATGTTTGTTTGTTTGTTTGTTTTTGTTTATGGCATGAGAGGGCTTTTAAAGACGACCAAGTAGGCTTTTCCAGTTTTTCCCTTTCATTTAGTGTGCTATATAGCTTTTAATGAACATTATGAATTATGAACATTGAAAATGAGTATAATAGGTCCTCTTTAAGTTCCTCTTCAGAGACATCAGAGCTGGAGCACTGTCATGAGTGTTCTGCACTCCTCAGTACGGTCCATGACTGCGCTGAATGTCCTCTGATTACGGCAGATATCTCTCTGTGTACACAGCAGTTCATTTACGACTGGCAAGGTGAAATCCCCGACACACACACACTGTACTGAGACAAATTATTTCCCAACGTGTTCGTGGCGGATGAGTCATCCATCACAGTGCTGGCATGCACTGAAGCAGAAAGAGGCAGGCGGTGGAGAGGCCCTACAGAGGAGCACTCATCATCAGCCTGACCTCTGACCCAGCCTGACCTCTGACCCAGGCTGGGCAAAGGGCTGTGGAGAACCTCAGACAAGACAGACTTGTGCACATAATGCTCATGTTTAAAAGATTTATTTATTTAGTCATTCAATACAAACATGACAAATATAGATATAAAAAGGTGGGTAGTGCAAGTTATACAATTGCTTCAACTTTCCATGAAAATGTAAAAGAGGTCCCAGTTAGTGTAACAAAATATAGAGCTGTTAAAGATCATTAAAAATACTTTGTAGATACTGTATGTATGGCACACCAGGCAAGATAGGTATGGTATATCACCCCCGCATGTGGTCCCAGGGTGTAAGCAAGGGCTAGTGTCCATAGTAGCGGACAGGTAACACTGCTGCACAGGGTGCTCTCTCCTTCTATTTGGTTGAGTTTCTGGGTGTTGTGAGTGGTTCCCTACTGGTGCTGTAATAAATAGGCTGCTTCCTGTTTCTCCATATCACCATGACGACTCGAAACACAAACAGCAAACAGGCCAGGACCAGGAGGACAACTGTTAGAACGAAAGAAACACAAAAATACTAATTCTTCAAGTCAGCGTCAAAAATGTCATTTGATAATCCATTAAGGTTTGCGAGATGACTCAATTACAAAATATAAAAACTACAGCTTTGATTTGATTTGAATGTGATATACTTGAGACATGTAAGGTCCAAAATGATTAGGAAGTGCTACTCAATCGTGCATTTGTGTAATAGGCATAGCCTGTTAATTTGAGGTATTAAATTATATAATCTTGAAAACTGGCACTGGAGACACAGAGTGACTATGTAACGAGGGCCTAGCATCATCTTAATGACCCATCATTTTTCTTCAGTTCATAGAGTACATCATTATTCCCAGGAATAATAGTTGTTCGTTAAATACATGGCTAATGACACCTGAAACTGCACCCACCTCATATGGAGAAATGGATTTAATAGACAATTTAGGCCAGGTCTGTAAGAGGATAGCTAGAATGCAGAACATTCGGACTGCTAGGATGGTGTATTAATACAGTGCTTTAAATGTTGGAATGTTACATTTATAATCTCTATGGTACAAGGCCTGTTACTCTTACAAGGAGACATTAATGTGGAATATTAATTTATAATCTCTATGGTACAAGGCCTGTTACTCTTACAAGGAGACATTAATGTGGAATGTTAAATTATAATATCTATGGTACAAGGCCTGTTACTCTTACAACGAGACATTAATGTGGAATGTTACATTTATAATCTCTATGGTACAAGGCCTGTTACTCTTACAAGGAGACATTAATGTGGAATGTTAAATTATAATCTCTATGGTACAAGGCCTGTTACTCTTACAAGGAGACATTAATGTGGAATGTTAATTTATAATCTCTATGGTACAAGGCCTGTTACTCTTACAACGAGACATTAATGTGGAATGGTAAATTTACTCTAGCCAACCCCGACACCCACCCTTAAATATTTAGCTTCTGTATTCACAAACTTTACAAAACACACATTTTCTTCAAAAACACATGGGCTATGTCTACTACCGCGCACTTGTGCACTTCAAACACTGACTTTCAGGGCTTAGGGCGTTCACACTGACAGAACCAGCAGAATTCAGGGCACTGAAAGTACCCGGATGGCGCACTTCAAACGGTAAAAAAATGCAGTGTGAAACGATGGACACTACTCGCCCTAAACGTCCGCCATCTTGGCTACGGAGCGGAAGAGGAAGAGCCCTTTCCGGCAGCTTTTCAGTTTGGAAAGTTGGCTGACTAACGCCTCGCAAATCACTTCAACCATTATTGCTGGTTACAATAACTGTGTTATCTGATAGTACAGTGTCTATTTCTCAGTAAGTTTAAAAAAATCTAAGTGAGAAAATGCCAAAAGATGTACATTTACATGCAAAACACGGCCGACAGCGGAGTTTGGTCCGCCATCTTTGTTTAAAATTTCCAGTTGGCCGGAGGAAGCTGGCGCACAGATTTATGGGTAAAAGGCTTGCACATTTGTGTCCGTCAGCGTTCCATTTGAGACAACACTAATCAGCGACAGAACGCACTAAAGATGTAAGTGCTTAGTGTGCACTACACACTGTATTGCAGTGTACTTCGTAAAGTGCGCGGTATTAGACATAGCTATTGTATAATTTGCTTCAGACCTGCAATGGCTCACCTGTAAACTTAGCATTCCGTCCAGGTGCCTCAGGGTCATAGTGTTTATACACATTACCAACCAGAGCCACAATCACAACAGGATAAACTGTGAGGATGTACCGCACATGTCTGTCAATCACAAAATTCTCCACAACGAACCTGCACTCAGGAAACAAAATAAAAGCACAATTAGTCATTTCTAGTTTCCTTATTGAGTCATAATAAGAAATGAGAAAAGGTGTTTGGCTTACCACCCAAGGACCTCAATCAGGAGAAGAGAAAGAGAGACTGTGGCGGCATTTGTCTTTGAGACCCCAGAGATGCCCATCACTATTGTCAAATTAATGAGTGTGGCTATGGTCGTCCATGTAGTGTAAACAGCAATGCCATTCTGGACCTATAGGAACACATCATGTAAACAAGGTATGTCAAAATGGTTCCATAACAAAGATGTAGTTGTAATTACTCAATAGTAAAAGGAAGGTCTACAAAAAATAGGGCTCAACTCTTAACCACTAAATAAATAAAATAAATCAATTATAATTAAATAACGTTTTACATACAAGTACTCTGATGCACCAGAGGTCTTTGGGATGGTGCTGACTGAGCCAGCTGCCATGGGCACTGAGGCCGCGACAGGAGAAGAAGATAAGCAGGTAGTTGGTGAAGACAATCAGCGCTAGCACTATCAGTGCAGGGACCATCTCCCTGTGGGCATGGAGACGCATATGAATATACATAAATAATATGTAGAAGTCAAAATATTCATTTTGGAAAGAAAATTGCACTAATGAATTGAGCCGTCACAAAACTGTGACTGCACCGTCTACAGTCAAGCTGTCGGAATGCTTGTGCTTGAACTGAAAATAATGCTTCACTGGAACCTTACTCTCTGTCCCATAGGAAAAGCCAGGTGATGTTAAGAATCATATTGATGATCCAGGAGAGGAAGAATCCACAAGGAAGAAGTGCTGGGCTGCAGTACATCCAACCACCAGGAGTCCTACACACAGCACAAAGTCACACACATCACTGGGCGTAGAACAAGGTGCGGTACCACGACAGTGATGAGTGCGTGTATGTGTGTGGCCCTACCTTCTGCAAAACCATGTCAGGACATAGATGAGCATAATTGAGAGCCAGGTATATATAAGTCCCCATATGGAGAAAGTCCATCCCGCAGGAGTTATTTCCGTCTCGTAACTACCCGATACATTTCCTGTGTTACGCAAGAATGGACCTACAAGAGAATACATTTAGCAAACTTGGTTGATCTTGCTTGACCCACGTAAATAAAGAACAGCATTATGAAAATGACAGATGACCTAATAACGACAAGACCAGCATACGTTTGGCAACCTTACCTTTCCCAGATCCTGCCAGAGCATTGAATGCCAGAGCTACGGCGTACACTACAACTGATAGTAGAATAATCGCCACACGAGATGGGCTGTGGTCTCCCATACTAGCAAAACAAAACGAAATGTGTTTACGGAAAAGCAATGTAGACTACTGGTAAAAGATCTCAACGAAATGTCACCATCCTTTCATCGTACTTTTAAAGCGAAGTTTTGTGTTGAATTCACAGCTTGCTTCACAGTGAATATTTTGACAGTCGTAAATAAATATTTAGAACAAGTTTACTCGACCTCGTACATTTCTTCCCATGCCCTCTTGTTACACAAATCAGCGTGACTTCCTGTTTTGAAACTTTAGTCACCGTTTCAGAGCTACCATAATCTCAGGATAAAATGTGCATTAACAAATCAATAGCGCCAACTCAGTGCACTGCAAGCCCTCTCACCTTCACCTATTAGTTTATCTAACAGAACCAGTAGCCTACTGCCCTCGAAGCAACGAGGAATATCCTGAAAATCCTGCCCTTCTGTTTTCAAGGCATAATAGGCTAGCTACACCTTTCTACCTCAACACACGCCTTAGACAACGCTTTTAAACGTTTTCTCTTTCTTAATTTTCTTACGTCCACATTCTCTCACACCTCAATAACCAATTCATCTCGATATTAATGCGAGAAATAGCACTGACACCGCAGTAACCTATAATCTGGTAGAGACAGACTGCACCATGTCACAGTGTGGCCTATTAAATACAATGTCGCCACCTACTGGATAACAAATCACGCACAGGATGTGGCCGTCAAAGAGGAAATTAATTAACCGTTTAATACTGTAAAGATCTGCGCTTGGTTCAAACAAGAAACAGCAGCTATATGTAAATGTTTCTCTTTCGATTGCCTATCTAGTTTACTGAAATCTGATAGTCAGATTTCATCTTTTGTTTAGAAATAATGAGAATCACTGAGTGGCTATCCTGATGAGGTTTACCCTTCCGACGTGCGATCACCAAGATCAAACATCAAACCAAAAGCACGGCACCACTAATTGAGACCTTTCTCCCTTCTTTGCTAAGTCAGGCCCTAGTCTGGAATAAAAATACCTGTGTTCTCCCAACAGCAAAATGCGAATAGTATGTATGATGAATGTGGTATATGCCTTTGGTCTTTATCGGGCTTGGGATCACTGTCCAAAGGGCCAAAGGTTGAAACCCATAGAAGAAGATTGAAGGAGAAAAGTCTTGAAAGTCTGAAAGTAGTTTTTGCCTTTTATTATTAGATAATTTACACTGTTGACTGTGACTCTTCTTTCTATTTGTACATGTGGCTTTCATACACCATATCTTGACTAAAACTGACTAAAATACAATGACCAAGACCAAATTAGTGGTGTGAAGTCTAAACTTCCTTTTTTTTCACCATTCTGTTTAGCTGTACTTCCCCTTTTTTTGTAGATGTTTGCCTTTGATCCACAACAACATCTATGAACCCAGCTCAACTATAAGGTGAGATGCTTCAAAGTGCGTTAGAACTATAGGTACAAACCTTAATGTACTGTCTACATGAGTGTTATATGTTATTTTTTGGTATATGTTATTTTTGTTACCTGTTGTATGCCGTCTACTGCGTAGATGTTGGCTGCCAAGTCGTAAGAATTTTGCTGCGCTGAAGCAATTTGGTGTATGCGATAATAAACACTTTGACTTGACTTGACTAATGCACTGAAAGATTATTCAGTCGATACCTTTTGTTCACAGACATCTGTAGGGAGGACATGGACAATTATTTCATTCATGCAGGTATGTAAGGTTTCCTAGTCAGGAATGAGTTCACTTTTGAAATAGTCAAAGAATCAAAAGCATATTTGTCAGGCATTAAATATTTATTTGACTAAACATAACCCTGCCTTTTCCTTTCTAAATATTCAGGAAGATTCAAAATTACAAGAGCCCCACCACTGCCATGTAAGTGATAAAAAACATATTGAATTCATGATATATATACCCTTTTTTTCTCATATCATATTTCTTATCAACCTATGTGATTTTCTATTCTTCTCTCCATATTATTTGTCAGGGGTTTTTGGTCCAGGTTATCGATACTTCTTGTTCGTCATTTGGATGTCCTATATTATGGTCATATTTACTCTAACATATCTGAAAATGAGAATAGAAGAAACCATGGATAGAGTCAATACACTGATGCAAGGAAATGTGACTTCAGCAGAGGAAGATGCAGAGGGGAATGATGACTATTGTGAAGTTGAAGAAATACCTGAATAATTGCATTTTTTTGATAATCACTAACTGAGGGCCAAACTGATGTTGTGAAAGAATGTGAATATATGTTTAAGACATTAAAAAAAAAATGTCTGAGACAATTAGCGACCAACAACTGTCTGACTCAACAACATTTTAACGTTGGCCTCACCTAATACATACAGCGTTTTGGATAAAAAGAGCACGTCCGTTATGTCCTTGAAGTATTCATATTTCTATTTGCTACCTCGAGCATTTTGTGATCTATTTAAATACCAGTGAGGATTCTGATACTGGATTTGGCTCATTTGATATGTAGTTGAAGATAACATGATTACCACAGATGTTTCAGAACAGGATATACAGTGCCCTCCACAATTATTGGCACCCCTAGTGAATATGAGCAAAACAGGCTATAAAAAAATATGTCTTTGCTGTTTATCCTCTTGGTCTTTCACTCAAAATATTCACAAAAATCTTACCTTTTCATTGAAGTAAAATTATTGAAAGAAAAAAAACTGTTGACATTAAATAAATATGTTTCCCCAAAACATGTGTGCCACAATTATTGGCACCCCTAGAAAAATCGTATAATTTAAATCTAACTGAAGTATATTTCCAGTCATGTTTTACATTTTTAAGTTCACCTGTTTGATAAGGAACTCTTAAGAGGTCAACCATGACTTCCTGTTCCACTGGCGTACAAATATGAGGTGACACAGGCCAAATTCCGTTAGTCATTCATCACTATGGGAAAGACCCAAGAACACAGTGGCAATGTGTGACGGAAAGTTGTGGAGCTGCACAAATCAAGAAATGGACACAAGAAAATCTCTAAAGAGTTGAAAATACCAATTTCCACTATCATGGAAATAATTAAGAAGTTTAAAGCGACAGGAGATGTTAAGAATCAGCCTGGAAGAGGACGTGTGTGTACATTGACCCCACACACCGTGAGGAGGATGGTTCGACTGGAAAAAGAATCTCCAAGGATAACAGCTGGAGAATTGTAGAGGTGAGTTGAGTCTTGGGGTCAGAAAGTCTCCAAAACTACCATCAGACACCACCTACTTCACCACAAGTTGTTTTGGAGGGTTGCCAGAAAAAAAACTCTGCTGTCAATCAACTACAAACTAAAGCGCCTACAGTTTGCCAAATGTAAGTCAGATTTCAATGGGGCCGAGTTATATGGTCAGATGAGACCAAAATAAAGCTTTTTGGCAACAAACATCAAAGATGGGTTTGGCGTAGACAGAAAGATAGCCATACAGAAAAGACCCCCATACCCAATGTGAAGTATGTTGGCGGATCTTTGATGTTGTGGGGCTGTTTTTCTTCCAAAGGCCCTGGACATCTTGTTAGGATACATGGTATCATGGACTCCATCAAATACCAGCAGATATTAAATGAAAACCCAATAGCCCCCTCCAGTAAGCTTAAAATGGGCTGTGGTTGGACCTTCCAGCAGGTCAATGATCCGAAGCACACCTCAAAATCAACACAAAAATGGTTCACCGACCGCAGAATAAAGGTTTTGCCATGGCCATCACAGTCCCCCGACCTAAACCCCATAGAAAATCTGTGGGATGAGCTGAAGCCGAGTCTACAAACGTTGACCTCAGAATCTGAAGGATCTGGAGAGATACTGCATGTAGGAATGGTCTCAGATCCCGTGCCATGTGTTCACCAACCTCATCACGCATTATAGGAGAAGACTCAGAGCTGTTATCTTGGCAAAGGGAGGCTGCACAAAACATTAAATTAAGGGGTGCCAATAATTGTGGCACACATGTTTTGGGGAAAAATATTTATTTAATGTCAACAGTTTTTTTTCTTTCAATAGTTTTACTTCAATGAAAAGGTAAGATTTTTGTGAATATTTTGAGTGAAAGACCAAGAGGATAAACAGCAAAGACATATTTTTTTATAGCCTGTTTTGTTCATATTCACTAGGGGTGCCAATAATTGTGGAGGGCACTGTATGTTCATTTATTATCATCTATTTTTTTTATGAATACACCCTCTTTAATTGCTTCACATAGTTATTTTGGCTTGAAATGTCTGGCAATAACCAGTTTTTCTGTATTTCCCTATTATTACAATGTGTAAAATTGACAAATGTAAATATTTATACACAACAGATTAAATGCTATTTTTCCTTACTAAACCATGACTATGGATTCTTGCCTATTGCCTATGGCGTAGAGATAAGAACATGTGAATTATGTGGATTAGAACATGACTATGCAGACAGTAATCACTGAAATGTAATGGATGTTTGTGAATATGCCTGTAGAGCAGAGGTAGCCAACACGGTGCCCACGGGCACCTGGTCGCCCGCAGGGACCACGTGAGTCGCCCGCAAGGCATGTTCTAAAAACACTACTCGCTCGCAGATGATAACACTGGAGAAGTTGGGCCAAGAAGCACTTCTTTAACAACGAGGCCTAACCAAACAGCTTTAAACAAAGACTCTTTCAGCTTCATATCATCTGATGTGAGACTAATCGAATAGTGATCTGTGCAACTTTGTTATTTAGGAAGTTTGTATCAAACAAGTAGCCCTTCGTACTACTCAGTACCCTTGAAGGAGCTTTCAGTTTCAAAACGGTCGGTGACCCCTGCTGTAGAGTGTTATGTTGGTCGGAGTTCTTTGTGTCTCTTTCCTGTTACACGTACAGTATGTGCCTGTTGTGGGTGGATGTGACACCTATGCCTATTGCTGCTCTTTACCGCATTTCTTTCTCTCTCTCTATGTGTGTGTGTGTGCGTGCAGAATCTCATGTGTCAAAAATGAATTAAGAGTTACAGCTACATGACACCTGCTTTAGCGCCTTCATGACAACAGACATACTCAGACTGTACTTCCTATTGTTATGTAAACGTTTGCCTTTGATCTCTGAACCCAGCTCAACTATAAGGTGAGATGCTTCAAAGTGAGAAGTAAAAGTACAAACCTTAATGTACTGTCTAGTGCACTGAAAGATTATTCAGTCGATACCTTTTGTTCACAGACATCTGTAGGGAGGACATGGACAATGATTTCATTTCTGCAGGTATGTACGGTTGCCTAGTCAGGAATGAGTTCACTTATGAAGTAGTCAAAGAATCAAAAGCATATTTGTCAGGCATTAAACATTTACTTGACTAAACATAATCCTGCCTTGATATCATATTGAATTCATATAAATATATATATATGTTTTTTCTGATATCATATTTCTTATCAACCTATGTGATTTTTTATTCTTCTCTCCATATTATTTGTCAGGGGTTTTTGGTCCAAGTTATCGATACTTCTTGTTCGTCATTTGGATGTCCTATATTGTGGTCATATTTACTCTAACATATCTGAAAATGAGAATAGAAGAAACCATGGATAGAGTCAATACACTGATGCAAGGAAATGTGACTTCAGCAGAGGAAGATGCAGAGGGGAATGATGACTACTGTGAAGTTGAAGAAATACCTGAATAATTGCATTTTTTTGATAATCACTATCTGAGGGCCAAACTGATGTTGTGAAAGAATGTGAATATATGTTTAAAACATTTTAAAAAATGTCTGAGACAACTAGCGACCAACAACAGCATCTGTCTGACTCAACAACGTTGTAATGCTGGCCTCACCTAATAAATACAGCGTGTTGGATACACAGAGCATGTCCGTTATGTCCTTGAAGTATTCATATTTCTATTTGCTACTTCGAGCCTTTTGTGATTTATTTAAATACCAGTGAGGATTCTGATACTGGATTTGGCTCATATGATATGTAGTTGAAGATAACATGATTGCCACAGACATTTCAGAACAGATATATGTTAATTTCTTATCATCTATTTTATACACCCTCTTTAATTGCTTCACATAGTTTGTTTGGCTTGAAATGTCTGGCAATAACCAGTTTTGGATGAAGACAGGACTTTGTATAGTGTGTGCTAATACTGTAGGGGAACTGTTAGCCACAGGCAAGTTACAGTGGTTTGCAACAGGCCGGCTACAGTGGTTTGCACATGAGGTCACAATGAGAAATAGGTAGCTGTTTCATCTCAGCACAGCTTAGTTAGTTCTCTGTAGGGTAGAGGAAGAAGTCACAGGAAGCCAAATCCGGTGAGTAGGGGTGGTGGGAGTGAATATTGTGTCGAAAACCCATTGAAAACTGTGGTACTTTAACATTTCTTTTGGAGATAAATTTGGTTATTGTTCTGAGGCTTGTCTGTTTCTTGTTCTGCTGACTGAGAAAGACGCAAGCCTTCTCCTTTTCATTTTTTTCATTTCGTTTCACTTCTGTTGTACTTACAGAGGTCGCAATGTTATGAGCTCAGAGCCAATAAGCCCAATCACAGTGGTAGCCTGTATGGGACTTAAAAGCTCTTTAGACTAGAATATCTTACCAGTCTGTGTGTTTCAGTACCCACAAACACTGTTGGTGTATGGATGTTAGATATAATTAATGGTAAATGACGTATATTTGTGACTGATGCTGAGGCACTTCATTAAGAAGTCAAATTAAATGATGCAATTTTATGTATTTTTTTAATAGAGCCAAAATGGAAGTGTCCTGGTAAGCATGAATAAACACAAATGTTTATCAAATATTTTTTTGTCACTGCAAGGTGTTCCACCAAGATGTTAACAGACTGCTGGTATGGCCCTCCGAATGAATCATGTTTAATCCTTTATAGGGTGGTTGGAGCATGGTTTCGATACTTCCTCTTCTCGGTCTTCCTTCTTGATGTGTCATTGATGTATCTGATCACATACCTGGGTAGAGACTTGAGGGAGCGATCAAGGGAGCATATGGCATTCATGGGACCTACAGTCATGAGAGACAACAAGTCAACGGAGGTATCTGAGGATATTACTGAAGATGGCATTTATGAAAATTAACAGCTGAATGAATCAAAGGCATTCTTTGAGTTAAGCAGAAATAATTTGCTTGTAGAAATAATTTGCTTGTTCCATTAAAAACGTCTTGACTTTTGTAAAAAAAGTAAACTGCATGGAATATTGAACAGGAGCATCAAGTTCTTCATGTTATGTACATTTTCTAAGGAAGCGTACAGCTGTTGCATTAATTACAGCTGCATTGTAATTTGGGTTCAAATGTGTTTGATAATTTGCCATGTAACTGGAAGCTACTTTCTCAGTCACATCTCATTTTAATGGGAATCTGGTGTCTATTTAAAACATGTCAGACCTTATCAGTGTGACAATTTGTGGCCCTTATTTCTTAGCACTTGGTGTGAAGTTGAGTGCAATGCTGTTAATGCAGAAGCGGTGGCCTGAGGGCTCTGGCCCGTCGTCGAACACGTGACCGAGATGAGCATCACACTGTAAGAGACACACAGATGTGTTAAACAGACACTCTAACACATTTGTGCATTTAAAGAGGATTTAGTACAATTTAAACACATTTTGCCAAATACTATTAATAACATGTACAAATACATAGCAAAATAAACAAATCTAGTGCCGGGGAAATAACCAGTATCATGGTATTCGTCCAAGTGTATTTGATTAATTTGATTTATTGTGTGTGTGTTTATTTATTGACATAAAGTATTTTACCTGCTTACAAATAACTTCTGTTGCTGTGCTACCTAGTGAGTTGTCAGGGCGACGCAGAATGTTGGCATGACTTTCATCTTGCTCCCATGTTCCATGGGCCTCAGTGAAAGATGGCCATCCTGTCCCCGAATTAAATTTAGATGCAGAGCTGGAGAGAGGACACAGTGACACATTCATCAGTCAAATTCAGGATGCTGACCTTTAAAACTTTGTTTTGGTTAGTTACATAATTTTGAAGGTATGGCTCTGAAATTAAGATAACCCAATCCCTTGTAGTCCTAGTCACCTTGCCATAGTATACAAATCTTCACAAAAAGTGTAATGGGACTCAGTGGCCCAATTCATTTCTGGCTTTAAATTGACGGCATTCCTGTTCAGCACAATATGCATTACCTAAAGAGAGGAGTGTCACAGCAGACACAGTGGTACATGCCCTCTTCCGTGTGGCTTAGGTAGAGGCCACTGAAAGGCTAGAGAAGATAAACAAAATGGGAAGTGAGAGTAAAACACTGCAACTCAACACAGTTGAAGTGAAAAAGAAGACACTGCACTTCGCATGCTGAGGTAATTCTGTATTTTAAAGTCGTTTCAGGAAGTGAACAGTTCAAACTTCTCCTAACTTTTTTCTACTCAAAAATAAACAATTTGTTTGTGCCCACAGAGCAATGTATACTTGCCCATTTGCAATTCATAGCTACGTATAAACCAATATATCTATGGCAATGTAGTTCATATAGGCCTTGGGCTCTGTAAAAATGGTCACATGGCATTACATGTTAGCCGTCACAAGCCTATGCACTCACCTCTTCTGTTCCTCGTTCTCTTGTCATCGTGTACTGTTCTGGAGTGAGCTTCTTCTTCCAGTCTGTGCTCCCGCCTGACTGATCGTAGCGTGTCAGTGACCTCAGGCCTGGGGACAGGTTGGCACCATGGTGACTAATTGTCTGCCAACATGCTGCACTGGCTATATGACACATTTCCTTTTGCCCTTTGATACTCACAGTAAGCAAACCCAGTGATATACAGCTGAACACAAAGTGACACTTAGGTTTAACTGAAATTCGATGGTCTGTCACTTTAAAGTCACTTTTTTCTCTTTTGAATTGTTCAGGTTCCATACAAAAATCATATTTGACAGAAACCAAAGAAAATGTCAAATTTTCAAACAATATGAACATTCTGAGGAAAGGAAGCAAAGTGTACTGCCCAGTCCTAAATTATTTCAAATCTGAGTTTGAATTACGAGAGCTTTTATCACACAACACTCATCTCTATGATAACACTTTCCCTCCTAAAAAAAAACCCCAAGCAAAAGCAGAATGTGTCTCACCAGAGGTTGTGCCAAGCGATCGCATCAACACCACACTCCTCTGGGGGAGAGGACATTTGACAGGCACTTTACCAAGCAGCTGACAGAAGCGACTGACCATCCGAGCCATTTTCTGACGGACTCCTCAGCAGCGGTTAGAGCACAGTTGTTTGGTTAGGGCTGGACAGAAGTCTGTGGATGCAGTGTATCTGCTTGCTGCTTCTCTCAGCTGCTCGACACATACAAATGCCAGTGAATGGGTTTACTGCATAGGAGGGGTCAGAGTGTGCTACTGATAAGAGTTCAGAGGATATGTAGGCCAAGGGCATTTTTTAAGAGATTAGACTCTTGTGAATATAGGAAGGAATGTATTGTTCACTCAAAGGAAGGTTTCCAATATCATTGGAGGAGTCATCACTATGATCAAGCAGGGCTACTTCTCTTGGTACTTCTCTTCTCTATGGTTTCCTCCCCAACTGAACAATTTTACATACCATTTTCTTCATTGGTGTTGTTTAGAATAAGGCAAAACCCGTCTAATGCACTTACTCAAAACACAGTTCAGACGTGCTCTCGGAGTGTTTCAGAGTGTGATGTAGGCATCATCCCATTGACAAAGGCTCAGCTGCCAGCGACGGTGTTTGGAGGGGAAGCAGAGCTGCGTCTGGCCACACAATCAGGGTCCCATAGGGCTGCCCATTGGGCATACATGCACATAGCAGTAGGCATCACCATAGTGACTAATCAAACACATAATACCCAAGCATTTAACTCGATCTCCAATATGCTTTATGTCCAAACTGATTTTATAAATCTTGACAAGATAACACCACACAACCCCTTGTCACACACAAGGTCACTAATGCTGGCCCACAGAGTAAATACTGGGTCTGCACCTCCCTACATAAACTCCATCATTCAGGCTTATGGCCCTTCTTGCCAATTGCATTCCACCAAGGAACAACGTCTGGTATTGCCATCCCTTCTCACTAGGCAATCTCAGCCCAGACTGTTTTCATTTATGGTTTCTTGATGGTAGGTCAAGCTACCAAATGTCATCAGAGTAGGGCGTCCCTCTCTATATTCCAGAATCCCACATTGTCTCTACCTTGTACGTCGCTTTGGACAAAAGCGTCTGCTAAATGACTAAATGTAAATGTGTCTCAATCTCAAACTCATCTCCTCCAAGATCAACACTTTCCACATCCTCAACACTCTCAGACTTCCTGTGTCTCGCTCTCTCTCTTGGCCCTCTTTGTCACCGAATAGACAACAGATCTCCTAACTCACAGTAGCTTGACTGGTGTTCCCATAATGTAAGTCGCTTTGGATAAAAGCATCTTCCAAATGAATGAATGTAAATGTAAAGAATGAATGAATGAACACACTCCATAATGCCTCTGAAAATACTTTTTTTTTTTTCATAGATTTATAAAAAAAACAATGGTGACACATCAGTTTCCCACGTTATTATATCTGAAAACAGATAAAGTATGAAGGAATAAGGGGTCAAGACAATGGATGAAAAGCAAAGTAAAATAAATAAAATCATTTTCAGCATATACTGCATCTCAAAGGAGATGTCACATTCTCCTGAAGTACAATGCTAAGGCTTCCGTAACAAGTAGAACCTTGGGAGCTCTTGATGTTAGACAACTGGGTTCTCATTTTGTGTGAAGCTTAAGGCACATGACAGACAGGTGGGAGGTAAAGTGAAAACCCAAGATGGCTGCCAGAGGAGAGTTAGCTCTTCGCTTGCTTCCGTTTCAGAATGAGTTCAGCCAGCAACTTGTAACGTATCATACACTCCTCCTAAAGAAAACGAAAGACAAATTGGTTAGGACACAAAGGCTCAAAACCAAAAGAATAAGATATGATCATATGGTCAGTGGGTGGAAGGTGGGGAGGGGGTCCATGCCTGAAAGCATGAGATTTTCACAAGGTCCAGAAATACTAGCATTCCTTCATTCTAAATGCCCCTGTGTGTACCACATAAGACACAAAATAATTCTAGCAGATACTTCTTCTACTCAAACTTATCTATATATGACATTTGGGTTTCAGCTACTAGATAACATTAACTATGGTGTTTTTTGTCATCACAGGCCATGTGGCACCAACCTTGCTCTTTCCGGGCACCACTTTGGCGATCCTGTCCCAGCGCTCTGTGGTGCCTCGTGGGTACTGCTGCAGGGCCAGTTCCAGAAGCTTCTGCTGGTTCTGGGTCCACACGTCCTCTGCAGCAGCACTGGCTTTCTCCTTCTGCTGCGCCGACGCTTGCGGCCCCCTGTCCTCTTCACTGTCCTCGTCCACGGCCTCTGGGTCAAAGTCCCTTTGGCGGCGGCTCCTGATGGGCTTGTCCTCCCCAGTGCCGCCGCCGCCGCCGCCTCCACCGCTCTCCCCTCCCGCCCCTGCGGTGATCTTCTTTCCCCTCCGCCTCAGGCCCTTCCCCTCGGCCTCCTCGCCGCCCGCAGGCTCTGCTGTTTGCTCCTCCACTGGTGGAGGTTCCTCGCGCTGCGTGGCGATGTTGTCGGGCACTACTGCCTTTGTTTTGGAGACTTTCCCCACTCCTGAGGCCACTTTCAGATCGGACAGCTTCACCAGCCCTGCATGGGGACCACAAGGAAGACATCAGTGACAAAGACAGCAGCCCAGCTCCTAACTGGTGAGATTCAAAACACGATCACATACTGTACTTCTGCAATGTTTGTCAAATAATCTTACCTGGTGTGATGGTGATGTTGTCTTTAAGTTGTTTGACCTTTGCAGTCACCTATCAGAGATGAGGATTGGAGAATTAGTTTCATCTTAACATGAGTTAAACAACTTTGAAACCACATTCCAACCAGTGTAATTCTACAGCACATCTTTGGTGTTTGATGCCTCACCATTTGCAGCACAATTACACCATTCATCTTAGTTCACATACTGTATATGTTTTGCATGCACACACACACACACACACACACACACACACACACCTCTGACACGGATCTGCCCAGCTCGTGGGCAATCTTCTCCCACCGCCCCGGGGTGCCCCCTGGAAACTTCACCATACAGCGGCTCAGCTGGCTGACGTCCTCCTCTGTCCACTCCGGTGTCTGGAACAGAGAATCAACAGCAGCACGGATTGGAACCTGTTTATGGTGCTCTTTCTATTGACTTCAGTAGGAGTGAAGTGTTGGAGGGAAGTTCTTACTTTCTTTCTCTGAGATTTCTTTTCCTCCAGCCAGTCATCCATCTGGTCCTCTATGTCTTCAATGGACGTTCCCTGATCGTATGGTGCTGCAAAGGTCACATCTGAGATGCTGGGCTCATAGACAGGGAACTCGATCTTAGGCTTCTTCACTTTGGGACGCTTTTCTTCTACAAAGTGGTAAAAGAAAACATGAATCACACAATGGATACAAGAATCAGGGATGATCAACATATTTTCACTAAATTCTGGGTTTAGAGAAGTGTGATAACATTGTATCATATTACATTAGGGCAACTTAATGTCATTTTAGGTCATTTAAGAATGAAAAACTACTCATGGTGGTACAGTGGTTAGCGTCACCACCTTCCAAGTGGTCGACCCGGGTGTAACAGTAGCCAGAGGGGAAACCTCGGATTGGTCGGATTCAAACAGAAGAAATGCATGACGACATGACGACACACCACATGCATTTCCAAGATGTATCAGAATGTTATTCCAATATATATATGGCAGCTTTAAGCACAACCCTTATAAAATTCCACTATGGTGTATTAATCTACAAAATTGTCCTCTCATAACGATTCTCAAAATCTGTTTGTAAATGGGAATAGATGGCTTACTTTGTTGGGCCTCCTCTGCTGCCAAGGCCTCAGCTTCTTCCTGCTCTTTGATCTTCATTTCTTTATACTCCTCATAGTATTGTTTCACTTCCTGAATGACATGCGGGATGGACTTCACGGAGAAGTACAGCCAGATGCTAACCTTGAGTGGCAGGATATCGTGCCACTGGGGTTTATCAAAGGGTCTGATCAAAACAGAAGATGCGATGGAATATTGCTCAGTGTTCACTGGTTCAATGACTTCAACAAACTGGGTGATCTCTATTGAAATGATCCAAAGGCAAAGACTTATTACCGCTCATTCTTCTCCTGGGCAACATTCTTCACTTCCTCCATGCCCTTGTTGCTCATCCTTTTCTTTTTCTCTTTCTTCTTTTTGCTCAGAAGTTCATCCTGCAAAAAAAAAAAAAATGGAGAATGAAGCAATAAGGATTTGCCAACAATGAGGAATGGAGCCATTTGGTTTCTGGACTGCTGTCTCCATACAACTCAGCCATTACTGAAGTATTCATTCAGACAGTATGCGTTATTATCGATTCAAGTCAAGGGATGTACCAATGTTGTAATGTAAAAATGACACAGAACTATGCACTGTCCAGCAGAAACCATAAAGAACTGAAAACCAGGGGCCAAAATGTCCATTAATACCCCTAAATCTACCCCTAAAATCCCTTTCCCAGCACTTTCTTCTTCCTTATTCAACACGGTGTATCTCAACTACCCACCAGCTGCTTCTCCAGATAAATAGACCAGATGACTGCGTAGTGACCGACTGTCAAAATCAGGAAGAGGAGGAAGCCTAGTTCTGCATTGCTCATCTTCCTCACGCGACGGTAGTAGAACACTGGCTGTCTCCAATCAGGAAGTCCATTGATCAGAATGTCATCGTAGCTGTGGATGGGAATAGGGAGATAGGAATAGGAACATTACATGAAGGCACTGAATGAATGGTGACACATGTCGAAGGTAGTGGGTCAAATATTTGTGCATTTGTGCTGAATGCACAATTGGCTGTACATGTCGTTACTGTTTGCTCAACAACCACATGAACTACTTGGTAGCTCACTAGCTATCACTGTGTAACACTAGTGGCAACTAACTCCACTTGAGTTAGCCAGATTGTAGCCAGACCTTGAGTGGTGGTACAGCAAGCATGCTATACAATAATGGATGCAGTGGATTGTCTATTACTACCAATTACTCTGGCTGCCAACTGGTCTTATCTGGCTGACGCACTAGCAGAAAAGTATCCTACTTCATTATTGTGTGAAATGTTCAATTACTGCATTTACATCATCATACCTAATCATTTAAAATAGCATCTCATAGATGAAGGCTGAGAAAGTTTAGGAGAGTCTTGCGGACTACATAAGTTATTTTCAACAACAGCTACTCACCTCTGTCTCCTTTCCTCATCCTTCATGACCTCATAAATGGCCACAAGCTGAAAGTGAATGACGATAAGACGATTAAGATGTAGTCTGTATTCTCCAATCAGATGCAGACATACACAACACAAGCATCAAAATGCTGCAACACAATGTCTTAACAAGCATTCGCAATAGTATAGTGAGGACTGTAAACCTGGGATAAGAGAAACACTTTGAAAAGGGTCTCTGTCCTTTTCATGTTGCGCATATGAGACAGATTGAAATAATTAAAGACTGTACTGCTTACCTGTCTAAATTGGGTTTCTGCATTTTCATCTTTGTTCTTGTCTGGGTGCAGTACGAGGGAAAGCCTTCGATAGGCCTTCCTAATGTCCGCAGATGTAGCATCCTTGATGGAGAATAAGGATTGAGAGTGAGTGAGACTGATGGGGGGAGTAGGAGAGTGCTAGTTGCAAATGGAGCACATTGGTGTGTGCCCCTGCTGTGCCACACCACTGGTGCCACCTAGTGTAGTTTCTAGCTCTGGCAGTAGCATAAGCATGAACACCATTCAAAAATGTATTTGAAATAGTTGGTCGTGAAATATCAACAGTATCACATATCAAGAGTATGGGTCCAATGAGTCGTGCTACTCCCTTTTAAGAATGTGCACTGGGTTTATTTCATCAGCCATATGGAAGTAAAATGCTGGGTAGCTTGCATCAAAATACATAGTGTCGACTGAAACTAAGAGGTTACTAAGGCTACGGCTGGTAAAGGCTCTTAGTGCTTCAACTTTCTACAGGGACAGACCGCTTGTATAGCCTACAACTTTCGGAGTAATTGGGACACGTCATTTGTCAAAGAGGCCTGCTATGTTTCTTTACCGTAGACCTTCAGCCCACTATATGCGGTAAAGCCACGTAGTTCAACACTGGCGTAACATATGTTGTCTGTGTGCATGACAGTGCTTTGACTTGCAACACTTAAATTGTAAATTGCCGACCGATTATGGTTTAATCCAGGCCGCAGCCAAGTTATGTTTCAACCAGAGGCTCCCCTAATATACACAAGGAACCGTTAACTGAATATCTAATGGTGCTGATCAAAACAGCCATAAACAATTCGACTGTGTAACAGTTAAGTTAAGCATGGTAACGTTAGCTACACCAGCCCATTACTGCTCAGTGGTCCTGAGACGACGGGGCATTATACTGTTTAGCATAAGGGCTATACGGGAAATCGTAATGCATGCCATTACGTTTCAGGTCACAAAGAAGCGTTAATTCTATAAAGCGCAATGAAACAAAGGCATACGATGTGGTTCTCTATGCAAGTTACCTTATCCACAGACAAGAATTCATAGAATGTTTGCGGTATTTCTTCAACGAGATCGAACAGCTCCAGGTCTGCATCCCATGCAACTGTGGGGATTGGTTTCCCGATAGAAAGGCAGAAAAGCAAAACACATGTTGGGACCCATGATGAGGTCATTCTTGAAGGTTCCCCTTTTAATTATAAAAACTCCGGTACTCTAGAAAGCACCAAAACAGCTGATAACCTATATCAGATTCTTCAGTCGGGCCTACAAGCCAAGGCATACTCTTTCCTCCAGAAGTCGAACGTGGCTACCGCTTCCCATTGCTCTTAAAGGGAACGTAGCACAGTCACTCTTGTTGCCAAAGCTACTGCTAAGGATTTCCTCTTTCACTCTGCACCTCATTAGTCTACCACAGAGCGTCGCTGCATCTTCCCCATGGGCTACTCTGAGACAATCCCACACCACTCACATCGGTTTTTAGCCAAACTGGGTTTACTGGGATTCGTCAAGAGTGTTTTGTGTCGCTAACTTGAATCTGTAAAGGTTCCTGGCATTCTTGGCCTAGTCCAGTAGGAGTAGTCAAGTGGTCCTACAATACCTAGCCCATTCAAATGACCTAACCTAAAGCAGCATTTTTTTAAACAAAGATAGTAGCCCATTTCGTGGGTTCAACTTTGTATTCAAGGTTCATTCTTCACAGGAATTGAAGAAATATTCAATAGGCTATAGCCTACAGAGCTAACCCATAATGGATATTCCAGACGTTTGTGAAAGGCCTATTTTGGAGCGTTAGATGCTGTGGCATTAGGCCAAATATAATGCATCCAAATCAAGGATTGTGTGTTCAAATTTTTAAACTGCAGCCGTAAACTAAATGGGATTAATTTTAATTGAAAAATCTTTATTGATGATAATTGTATGTAAACGACAGAGAATAATATTTAATAAAATAAAATGTATAGATTTCAACAAGAGACAAACCTCTTAGCCTACATTTTCAAAATACGTAATTGTCCTTAAATAGTCTAGTCTAAGCAGCTATTCCGCAAACTCGCAAAGAAATTTTATTTTCAATGATGTATTAAATAGTAAAAGTGATGGGTAGACTTTTTTTTGACAACGTCCCAAATCATTTAGAGCAAGGGAGCCTTTTGCAAATCTTTTGTTAGAACGTCTAAACAAAATGTACCAGATTTGATAGCATATCCTTAATTTTTTACAGGTGCAGCCAAAGGCCAATAGATCAACATGAGTGGCTAGAATCGGTTCAGTTATCATGCCACTCTCAGATAACTCTCCAAATATTGAAGATTTAGAACTTTTTTTTTTATAGCGAATGACTCAAACTCGATTTTATAGCCGACTCTAGGCCAATTTCAATGTGAAAATATACCAGTAATAAATATGCCTTTGTGAAAAAAAAAATCTCTGGAGTAATATTCGTAATTGTCCTTGATGTTTTACATTTAAATGTATTTCAATTAAAACCTAATCTATTGAGATTCCATCAGTGTTAGTAAAATAATAACTTTTGACGTAGTCTAGGTCTACTAACGTAAAGCCTAATTTGAGAAGTTGCAATTCTTGGGGGATTTTCTTTACATTTCTCATTGTTTCATTTGCTAGCCTAGTGATCTCCTAAGCGTCAGGCCTTTATGACAGCAAATTAATTATGCATAAACTCTAAGCCCGACGGGAGTGGCCGATAAAAAAAAATAGGAGGCTTAAAATGCAATTAAAAAATATGTAACTTACATAACGTAACTTCCAGATATTAACAATCGAGTTCCAAGCAGACTAGCATCTTTAAAAAATGAAATCCATATGTTTTTTTTATATATATATATATATATATATATATATAACCAACCCTAAACACCACTGGCCTTTTCAAAAAAGCATTTTTGCATCATAGCCGATTGAATATGAATAACCACCAAGTTTTTGCTGCCACCTGGAAAGAGTTGGCCAAACTTTCACCTCTGGCGGTTTGGGTGGTCCCCACAAAAGTGGATTGAAGGGAAGCGTAAAGACTATCTACATGTCACACGTATGGACTTCATATAACCATTTAAAATAATTAACTAATTAATTAATAGGCTTCTTAATTTTTCAAGTCTGCAAAGCTGCTGGAATTAAGTTTTTAGAACCTTTTTATACCTATTTACCACTGATGGAGTATGAGGTATGAATGTATGTGGAGTCCAACCAATTTAGTCCAGTGAAAGGTGTCTGTTCGATAATCTTTATCTTAAAATGTATAAGGCAACGGTTTTGTGATGGTCTCCTTAATAGTCCCTTTGTCCCAAATTGTAAGATTCTGTTTTTATAAATCATAGTCTCCTTTGAGACATAGAGCGACAAGCTCGTTTACTTTATCTGGCTGAAGAAACATTTTGCCGCAGCAAACATCCCATTTCTGCTTCAACTTCAATGATTAGCTTACACATTCTGATGTAGGCTAAGTCCTCTTTTCACTCTTAGGGCTATTCTTCTTTTTTTTTAATGATATGTGGTTGAAAAGAAAGCTATTGATAATATAAAGCTACCATCAGATGCATTTAGCTGAGCACTGGACCTAAGACATCGAACATCGATGCGCCAAATGGGACGTCTTGGCCTACCAGTGCGAGAAAATTCAGAAGGATTTATATTGATTTGTATGAAGGCCATATGAAAGTGTGTGTGCCAAGTAAACCAAGCTATTTATTATTGAAAACTGTCATCGGTGTCAGTGTAGCCTATTTTGGATAGTTTGTACTAGGCCTCCTCTGGTTGCATATTAGCCTTGTTACTCAAGCACATTCACTGTCACAAAAAGGACCATATAATTTAAGATATTTAATTGGACACCACTTGATTTCTGTAACCCACATATTGTTTTACTCTAGTCTCTCTGTCTGTGAAAGGGTAAGCCTTGCCGTACAAACAAATGTCATTAGATGATTAGAGGTTATTTAAAGATGAGGAAACATGATTTCGCAGAGTTACCACTGATGTCAGTAAGATTCGGATGGCTTATCAATAATTGGCCTGTGGGAAGATTATAAGAGTACATTACTGGTTGCACCGTCTCCTAGATAATACCTTACCTGTCCAATGGAGTTCGTAACTATTAGGCATATAGTCTAACAATTGCTCAAGTCGTGTCACCGGCTGCAGATTTTCCGCTACGATTCAGTATCGGAGGCCACGGCCTTAACGCATCTCATTGAAAACCTCTGATCACTTTTACAGACTACCTTTACTTCTTTGAATGTGTAAATATGTTGCTTTTGTCGTGGTTAGGTTGATTCCCTCACAAACGAGTAAAGCTACCCTAAGAACCTCAACAAAATAGTGTCGGCCAATGTTTCCTATTTGGTCCTCTAGCGTTCTGCTCTAGAAGCTGCCTACATGGCTTGTTAACGCTGTCATATTCCTGGTCTTCTGAATACACCAAACTGAAATACAACGAAGCTCTTCAAGTTGAACAGAATATTTAAGAAGGATCAATCCGTGAAGCTCGTTTTATCTGAATGGTATTTTAGGCTACTGTTGACGTGGTCTCAATGGTAACATCTGTATTATATGAGGTTTAGCTAATCACAGGAATGAGTCTGAGTTTAAAATCGTATACTCTGAAAACTATTTCAGCTTCATTCAGCTGTGATCCTTTGTTTTCATCGCAAACGTGCTCTCACGCATGACGTCAGCGAACCTCGTTGACTTGCAACATTGTAGACTGCCCCTTTTCAACAGGCTGATCGGTCATTTACCGTCATATGCTGATGTCCAAACTTAGCAAACGCACATAGAATATGTCGCACGTATTTGCGTGTTTCAAAGACAAGTGGATGACAAGATTTTCTCGTCACAACATCCAAAGTTCAGAAGAAGAAAGTTTTTTGTGTCAAATACCGTCACGTCTTAGCGCTTTAGTGCCCACTTCCTCACTGCCTATCGATATTGCTTTATGCCATCCCGGGCTTGTAACCTGCAGCTGATATAAACAGCAGTTAAGTAATAACAGAATTACTAGATATTTGACTTGCGGATGAAAGCTATACTCACGTATATTCTCTTTGTCCGAATAAATCAAATGCAGCGTTCGACAGCAGGCCTTATTCTTTAAAATGGCAAATTATTCTCTTAGATTTGTGTTGCCTGTTCTGTAGGTCTACAACAAAGTCCTGAGCCTGTTTTAGAAAGACCTCTAGAATAACCTTATGTTTGCTTCATTGATGGTTGCAGTGATTGGCCGTTTTGTGGGTGCGTGTCTAAGTAAAGCATAAGATGAATCAGCTCTTTGTGAATAAGTTCTACTCGCAAGCGTGGGCTGTTATCCCCTTCGCTTGCTGTAGGCTACAGCTGATGAAAAGACATGACGTTTAACACGAAACTGGCTTTTGTTTTACAGTTATAATGCAATTGATGGATATAGGGTGCTCTTTTCCCATCTGACCTTCCACGACTGAACTCAGCTGAACTCTGTTTGGTGTCGATGGCTGGGGCTGTCCCTTCCAAACACTCATACATCTAATGAGAACACATGGTGTTTATCATTTAACCTAGTGCATTTAAAAAAATATTTTTCACCCTCACGTAGACTAGAGTTATTGGTGCCCTTCCTTGAAGAGACAAGTCAAATGCTTGGTCCTATATATGTAAGCTGTTTGTAATGCAGACTATTACGATATTTAGGATATAGGCTAATATATTTAAAAAAAAATCAAATTACACACAAAACATCTTAAGCCAAGCAATCTTAACATACAAATTGGTTCAAGACAGTCCAGTGGTATTCTGCGTCATGTTACTACAGCAACAAGTTCGACAAACCCCAGCATCGATACGGCAGCATAACTTCATCAATAAAATCAAAATAGGCGGTTGCAGGCTGTATGCAATCAACTTTCGGCGTTAAGGAAACAGCACAAATTGCCCACATTGTGCCGTTTGTGCGACTAATTCGAAATTATAGCTGGCTGCTCCATGTGGTTAAGTAAGTGCAGGCAGACATCTCGCAGAGCTCGTGTCTATCCTGCTACTGATTGACGCGCAAGTTGCGAGACGAGAGTGCAGCCGAAGACAAAAGGGACCTTACTCCGAGGTTGGGGTATTGATGATCTCCTACACACCGCTTCTAATTCCCAGGCTACCCTCAGGAATGGGACCACGTGACAGCGCGGGGCGGTCGAACTACAAGCCATTTTGGGGACGGTGTCAGTTTCCACTGAACCATCAGACACTGCATTTTTTAAACCACTGAATTGGGACTAGATCACACGAGTTCGATTAGAGAAGTGAAATAATCGCTTTGGGAACCTAACCATTCTATCATCTTGAATGTTGAAGGGTTACCGTGGCGCGTAAAAAGCAACTGCGTAACTACAATGAACTCGACGGTGGTGCGTTAGAGCTCTTGCAATTGACAGCCTCTGCAGCTCAATCCAAGATGGCCGCTTTGGTTGCATTCATTTTTTGCTGATCGACTTTCAAGTTTCATTGTCTGTAAATCTATCTTGGATACCAGCTCGGGTAAACCTGGTAAGTACGATGGATCTGCCCTTGAAATTCAGACTTGAAAATTCAGACAGAATTCAGAAAGGCTATTGAAATATTTGCACCGCTATTGGAAGTAGCTGTTGTTGACTGCTTGCTTGGTGCGAACATGTTCTCTGCTCTATGCAGAAATGTTTAAAATATGCCACTTTTTTCTACATGTACTTTGTCTTACCCTCAAAAATAACGCAGCGTTGACAAGCAGATCTCATTCAAAACATTACATTAGTGATAGAATTATATTTCGCTTTCCTAGATATGTGTAAAGGGCGTCAGGTTGAGGAAAGCCAATGGAGAAATGGGTTAGATCTCAGGATTGATCACATTGTAACAGTTATTTAAGTCCTACTACACAACATGATGCGCTGATATTATAGGAATGGGAACTGTTGGTGATGTAGTGATGGACAAAATTGACAGCTTAACATTTGAGGATTAATTTAGAATTTTATGAACTTAAGTTCGCAAGCAGAGATTTCTCATGAGATGTGGGTGTTTTGTAGACAGTTTTAGTTTGGCACAAAGTGTTGATTTAAACTAAAATGTGTCTTTATATAATCACCCCTGGCCCTCTAACAGATTGATATAATGGTACCCGATTGTTTTGTTTGCTGTTTTTATCACCGTCTTTTTTGGTTCTTCTGCATTGTGAATGGCTGTAAGACTTTCTCTTCGGCTTCAGTCAAATGTGAGCTTTGACAATAATTCTGCGACACGCTATTACGTTTCGACTTTTAAATAAAAAAAATTAAAGTATACTAGGTTGGCTTAATTTATAATAATAATTTATTTGTGGAGTCTAGCTTTGGCCCTGCGAGGTGTTCTGGTCATTGACGCTTGCCGTGTGAAATCATCAGTTACAGTTAAACTTGTGTGAAAAATATGGGCTACTTAGGTAAAACCCCAATTGTTTAGGCCTATAAGCAGACAAAATGAAAATATTAAAAACAGAGTATTGACCTGTGGTAAACCATACACAAGTGGACTGGTAGGGTACGCGGCGGAGTATTCTTCGCATGATTTTAAGGTCAACGTTCAGGATTTCTGATGTAAATAAATGTGTCGCTTTGCCAGGTCACCCATTCATTTTGAAGACTACAATTGTACATTCCAACATGTCTGGGAGCCTTGTGTTATTCTCATCAACTGCATAGATGGATTATTTAGAATACTTAAAAGCATAAAATATATAGCATGGGTGTCTTTCTGCAAGAAAAACTGTATGCTGCTTGTCCATGACAGGAACTTTTTAAAGATGAGCATAAACAAACAGATTACCCGTCTGGGCACCTCTGCCAGAAATCTGTATAATGTAAGTCATTAACATGCTATTGTTGTGCATGTAGTGATGGCTTTACTTGTATTTTGCATGGTAATTAGAGTCATTGTTTTGGTCATTAGCCTGTTAGTTGCATCTTGTTTCTTGTCTTAGTTTGACTTGGCAATAATGTCTCTAGCCCCATACAACTTGACACTAATCAACCTTGCACCCCCTGGGAAAGGAGACAAAGGTTAGTTAATGATGTTGTTTTAGTAGCCAGCACTGGCTCTTCAGCCACGGGAGATGAATCATCCTAACATCATATGATTGCGTGCACTTGCTTGTTACATTGTAACATATTTTCTAATATCGTGAGTCACTGACGTGAGTTGTGATGTTTCTGCTGGATACATGTCAACTGAAAGTTAGTGGCATGGTTTTGGCGCCAATGCCGAATTTTCCTCGTGTATTACGTGTGTGCAACCAAGCTAGTCCTTTTCCTGTTACTTTTCTCGGTCCGCAGCAAAGTGTCCGATGCTTTCAAACGGCATCAGTTGTGCTGTTGACTGTTATGACTTACAGGTGTAGGGTAGACCGGTCTATGTTAAAATCTCGATTTCACCGAGTTGAAGGGATTCGTTTTTCTTGAAAAGGGGAATTTAGCGTTTCCAATATTGTATTAATGACATATTGAAACCTATCCCTCGTAAGACAGGAGTCTGCAAACGTAGGGTGCCTACCTGCATTACACTCACTTATTAACTCAGAGCTCGCGTGTCCTGTCCCCTAGTACGAGCAGAATAGATCTTTCTTCATACAGAGAAACACTGTTTTTTTCTCTCGAAACGTTCAAAGGGTCAACATTGTATCAAGCTCTCGAGCTTTTGCTGTTCCTTCCTTGAGGGAAAACCATCCGCTCACGTTAAGACTTAGCCTACTAAACCCCATTATCGACTTATTTCTGAATTCAGATATATCGTGATGACAGAATATCGGTCTTCTTTATATAGTGACTATGCATCTATTTCAGGAATCTCAGAAAAACCTTCGACATTGTGCTCGCAGACTTACGTTAACAAACTCGCACATGAAACGGGTCTGTCTGCCAAAATGGCAGCCACGTAAGAGCTGCACGCCGAGTTTCCGCGAACCATTGCGTGTGCTGCTAATATTAAACGGATAATCTGGCAAGGATGACATTATTTGTCGTCATGTTGGCCTACGCCGTGAACAGCGTACAACACCCGTGCCTCCGAAAGACTTGCCCCTCAATTGGCACGGTGCCAAATAATACCGGTTGCTATAGCAACTGTAAGTGCTGGTATTTTGGCATCTCCTATCCATAATCATCCTTAGATTTCTGTTTAGCCTATTCCATTACAGAGCTCTACTTCTGGCACGGGACACCAGCAGTCTGAACCCAGGGAATCCCTATTATTTCACCTAGCCATATCTGCGCTACATTTTTGAGACAAGCCCACTGACTTTGCAAAATACATGTGTCTTGATAAATCTTGCGCAATTAAGGAGTCTTGTTTTTTTGGATAACAGTTGGTTGCCACTGTTTCAATTTACAGTGCTTAGCTTTCATGTTGTGTACAAAGTTGGACCATGCACTTAAAATGTTTGACATTAAATCGTTGTTCTCAACTTTCTAGCTCCTCAAGTTACAAACTGAATTCTAAATTGAAGAATACTTTGGCACCTTTAAATTGATTTTTTTGTTGTTGTTGCAACAGGCTTTCTAACTCCATGATGCACAGAACAACGAGAATTAAGATAACAGAACTGAATCCCCACTTGATGTGTGTTTTATGCGGAGGTTACTTCATAGATGCCACAACCATTGTTGAATGTCTACATTCCTGTAAGTTTTTCCTTTTAGCCATTTTTTCACTTCATGATTTGACATACTAGAAGGCAATGTAGCTCAACACACATATGCCTGATTATTGTTGTTTGTGTCCCTAGTTTGCAAAATGTGTATTGTGAGGTATCTGGAGACCAGCAAGTTCTGCCCTATTTGTGATGTGCAGGTCCACAAAACAAAACCTTTGCTGAATATAAGGTACAGTGTATCCTGTTAGAAAAAGTTTTTCAAGATTTACAACGATACTATTTGTTAAACTAAAGGGAAAAGACAAGAGTGTAATTTCCCCCCCCGCTTCTTTTAAAAGGTCTGACAAGACTCTTCAAGACATTGTGTACAAGTTGGTCCCAGGCCTGTTCAAAAGTAAGTTTGTGTTCAGCACAAAAGATTAATAGTTTGGTTGTCTGGCACATAACTAACGGCATTCTATTTTCTCAGCTGAAATGAAACGGAGACGAGATTTCTACGCTGAACATCCATCAGATGACGGTAAATTATTTTGCGCTACTTTAACCTGTATGCGTGTACAGAGTGTTAAGTTGTCAGAGTGATTTATGTTTTATTTTTTGTGCTTACCTCCTGACTCAGCTGCAAATGGATCACATGAAGACAGAGGAGAGGTGGCTGATGAGGACAAGAGAATAATTACAGACGATGAGATTATCAGCCTGTCCATAGAGTTCTTTGACCAAAACAAGTAAGGCTTATCTGGTTTTGAAACTTCAGTCAGCTGTCAGTAAGGCAAATTACTAAAGACCTCATTGTAAGTCACATAAGTGAGCTATTGAGCTATGCAGGAGTTTAAGCAGTGCGGGTTGGTTTCTTAAAGTTTTTTGTTTTGTTTTTGTTTTTGTTTACAGAGAAGAAAAGTCTGTGGAGGCTAGAAGTGGCACTAAAGAGGTGAAAATTACGATCTGTTAAGCATTTACGAAATTATCACTATTTCAGAAACTAAACTGTCTGTGAATGTCTGTCTGATATAATTCAGTTGGGTTAGAAATAAGAAGCAAGACTCTGAAATACATTTTTAAAGTCAGTGTTTGATTAAATTATTAATTTATTTTATAGAGTGTGAAGAGGTACTTGCAGTGTCCAGCTGCAATGACTATCATGCATCTAAGAAAATTCCTGCGGAGTAAAATGGACGTACCATGTACCTTTCAGGTAGGAGTTGGTGTGAAAGACACTCTTTAGTCACTTCTTTTGCAATTCCACATTTATAGGGGAATTTATTTTTCACACATGTTATGTTTATATATATATATATATATAAAATCTTATATGGTCAAATAGTTGCACAGTTTGTGAATTATTAAATGTGTAATGGGTGGAACTGAATCTGAGGCATTATTATAGATTGCTCAGTTATTGCTTTCTTCCTTGATTCCAGATTGATGTTATGTATGAAGATGAACCACTGAAAGATTACTACACATTAATGGACATTGCTTATATTTACACGTGGAGAAGGGTATGATCGCGGAATATCAACTTATTGATTTTATTTTTGGTTTCAAATGATTTTAATTTTAATTTAGATACTTTCTATAAATATGAATTAATGTAATAATGGAAGACTGCATTCATTTTCCAGAATGGACCCCTGCCCCTGAAGTACAGAGTGCGGCCCAGCTGTAAGAAGATGAAGCTCAGCGGTCCCCGAGAAGAGCTGCTGAGCAGTGGCAGCGCCGAGAGCCGCCCGGAGGTGGAGACTGACTCTGGCAGCGATAAGCCCAACAGCCCTGCCACCATAGACCCCTCCAACTGCTCCTCGCCACCCATCCCCAGCGCTGCTGTCCAGTCTGCCTGCTCGGGCCTCTCACACATCTCCACCATCAACGGCCTACCTTCCTCCACCACCACCACTACTACCACCAGCAGTTCTGGCCCAACAAACAGACAGCCACCCATGAACAGCAAATCCTGCAAGTCCTCCGCTGTGATTGGCTCCCTCACCTCTGGGATGACTTGACCAAAGACTGACCCCTGACCCCTATCCCGTTCCTGTCCATGCCAACAGAGCTGTTCTTTTCTGTTTGTTCATTTTTGGTAGTTACGTTCATTTGTAAAAAAAAAAAAAAAAAAAAAAAAAAACACGTTCTAATATTTTGCCATCATCACATGAACATAATGTGTTTGTCATAGGCCCTAAACGAAAACTGCAGTGAGGTTACCTTGGTGTTGTACCTGCAGATACGAGTTGTTGATTTTTACCCAGGTGAAATCATGAAGCTTGGGCAGTATGGTTTTTGTCGAATTTGCTCTGAACAAGTTTTTTCACATTTTCATGTGCTATAATTTTGGGTTGAATTTGACCTTTCCCATAGGTCATTTATATTTCATTCTGCCTGTCACATGAGAAAATCCTGGGTTTTTCGTTGAGGACAGACCCCAGTTGTCCCCAGAAGATTTTAAGTTCATACCATAGCCTTAATGTTGAACTTTATACAGTATTATGTTTTTTTTAACAGATTGTCTTGTGAGTGAGAAAGGAAGTGCTTTATCAGCAAGATTATTGGACACAGAATATTGTCAGATTGGAACATCAACACGGAATGGAGTGGAAAAAAAGTTGCAATGAAGCAGTCACCATGTAATTGTATGAGGATACATCTGTGTAAACATTTATGAGGTGATTCCTCTATCTCAGTGTTTAGTGTTTGCTGTCATGAATACCTGTACCCATTGGTTATTTGTTAAAATTATTGTACACTATTCTGTTGCTGCATAGGGAGTGATGAAACCTGTATAAAATAAACATTTTACATTTTATTATGAAACCATACTCTAGCAATGTTAACTTTTAATTTCACACTTTAACGTTTCAGGGAATAGATCAAATAAAGCATTGGACAATGGAATTCATGGTATGTGGCCTAAGACACTGCAGGTTGCAGAAATTTTGTTTAGTTCTTGCAACCAACCACACCGGTTTTTAAATAAAGTAACGCAGTGGCTTAGGCCTAAACCCATCGGTGACATTTTCTTTGCAGTCTTTATGTTAGTTGCTCGCAGTTCAGTGGCTCTTCTGCGTCTGAGGCCCGTTCCACACCGCTTACCTCACCTGTGCGTCAGGGTAGCAGAACTTCTTGCTTTTAATTTCGGCGCCAATCTTAACTGCGTAGCTTCGGTGTGGAGCCTTTTTTTCACGCGTGAGGCGTGCGGTTCTCAGCAGAAATATACAGTGAACAGATCTGTTGATAGTCATATTGACATCTTACCAGCAGTGTGTACAGACACATGCGTGCGAGCCGCAGCAGTTTAGCGAGGTAGCCGTCACGCACAGGTGAGATAAGCGGTATGGGCCATTCTGGCCCAGCCTTTGTGAGGCGCCTTTTATAGGCTTTCAAAGCTTTGTCTTAGTTTCTTTCATATCGATTTTGAAACTTCAGAAATTATTCAGCTGTTATGTTTTTTTTTTTTTTTTTTTTTTTTACTTGTCATTTGGACTATCTTATGGGTTGTGATAGCTCTACCGCAAACGAAAAGTGTGGATATATACGGTAGACGGTTATCGATTTTAAATGAACGTGTTTAATATATCTATCTACTGTTTAATATGTTACATAACATTATAAACTATCGGGCCAAACAACAAAGGTTAAAAAAAAAAATGTAATTGTTGTTAAATGTAACATATTATATAAAGCAAGACATAAACCTGACAGGGTTTACATGCAGTAGGCTACTGTAGGCAATATACCTATTTATTCCTCGTTATTTATTTATTTTTTACTATCAGGTAGGCTACAAGGGTTGATATGATCTATTGGCCTCATTAGTGCATTAGCTATAGTCAATTATAGGCGATAGAGCAATGCCTTTTAGACGTTTCAGTCAGTTGATTAGCCCTTACAAACGAAGGAGATAAATTATACTGACAGGGCAGACAGGCCTTCTGTGAATGGTTGATTCTGACTGAAGGCTTTGACTTCGAAGCATACATTTACATCCAGTTGTAATCCCTCTGTTATTGAAGCTTCTCGGAAATCTACGGTTAAGATATCCTACTCCATACATTGTTGAGTTGTCTTAGATCTTAGAGGAAAAAACACAAAACTTATATGGCCTATAAGCCGCCTATACCGGCACAAGGAACCGGTCTATGAAATCAATCAATATCAGCATTATTTACATCACAACTGCAGACCTCACGAAGTTGTAATTTTACAGAGCCCTAGTCTCAACGGGAAATGTAGGATAACCAGGAGTATGGCCCAAAACACGACTGCTCACGGAGAAAAAAAATATGGCAATGACACACAACCCACAAGTAGGCCGTAAAGAACTAGTCTCGGTAACTATTCTGATTAAAAATGTTCGATGACAACTGCTGAATATATCATTGTTAATGTAGGCTAACAATTTAGATTATGCAAAACACTAAAAGTCATTCGGTTGCTTGAGGTCAAGCATGACCTATCGGTAAGTTCACGCTGAATAATTAATTTTATTCATCTTAGTCTTTCTCTGCTCTAGTAGGGAAACACCGATTAAGGAATCCCGGTTTCTCTGATTTATGTCTAAGGTTAACGCTGGATGTCTGTTTGCACACTAAACGAGGGACAGGAGGACAAACTCAGAACTGCGGCCTCCGCATGTGCTGCAACAGAAAGCAGCTGTTACGGTCCGCTGTGGAAACATGTGACGCATGTCGCCTCCTGCCGGCAACCAAGGCACCCTACATGCGGTTCAAATTTCTTGCCAGGGCTAAACCACATTTCTGAAGGGCTTTCACGGGCATGAATTTGTCTGTTACATGTTCCCCATTTTCAGCAAGAGTGATGTTGCCTAATTCAATAAATTCAGTTCGCCTACTAGACTTCTTGTCGCTAGAGATCTGATATTAGTTAGCTGTGGCCTTACTGTTATTTCTTCATGTAACCTATTGAAAACAAAAAACTTACATAATTCATATAAATATGACAGATGTATTTGTTCTTGTTTTGAAAACCATACTATAGAATGTCTGCCTGCTAGTACGCTTGCAGTTTTATCCTCATCTACAACAGCAAAGTTGTCAAGATGACACAGAAATGCAGGCATGCGAAATTCCTAAATCACACAAGGCTAAAGACCATGCAGAGCATTGTTTAGTTTTATTGAGGAGTGTCATGGGAATAGGGTGCATTACAGCACATGGACATGAGATTGACACCATCTCCCACGACTGAATTCACAACGACTATGATGCATAGACAACAATGGATTACAATTGACTACCTGTCATCAGATTGATGATGTACAGCATCTCATTATCATTTACATGCTCCTCCTCAAATTAAAACCATCTTTTACCTTCACCATGGAGGAGCACCAGTTGTAATGTTCCTATTCAATGTGAACTTACTGTAACCTGTTATAAATTTATAATGCATAGGGTTACAAAGTCAAATGCTGAAAAAGCTTGGGAGCACAACATCTACTGCTAAAAACCTATTTTAATTTTAAGTGAGAAGTTCTAAAGTCTTAGTTGGAAAGTCAAATTCATGTAGAAAGGCATTTTTCTTACAAAGACTTTCTGGCAAATCCTATGCACCTGACATGGCTTAAGGTTTTGTTTTTGTATGATCTACACATTAATTTAAATAATGTTTGCTGGAGTAGTGCAAGCTTTAAACTCTTCAGCCTCAAATGGGATTACAAACATCAGATGATGAATTCCTGATGAAGCGGGGTTCAATAACCCCCAATTTCAGACAGCCATCAACCGAAGCAGCAAAACAGGTACAAGCTGTTTAAGAAGACTACTAATGGGCAATTAACCCACAGCAATTAAAGGTTTGCTGGGTCGTTTAGCTTTCGGAGTAACATTCAATGATAAATCACAAAGTTAACATACACTATAAATCTACACAAGAACAGCAGAGCAACCTCGATATTCTTTCGATATATATCCACTTTTAAAAAATAACATATTGTCTTTTATTAAAAAAAAAAAAAAAGAAATATAAAATTAAAGAATTCAGAGTAAAAAAAAAGGCACACCCCTCGCACAGTGTAAATATGTAGAACATTACCTAGCGGATTCAGGATTGCTTAGAATTGCAAATGAAAATGCTGAGGAAAACAAATACATCCACGTACTTCACTAAACACTACGCCAAGACTACACCACATTACAGCTATGAAGAGAGAAACAGGAACAAGCCCTGCTGTTTTAGGCAACATTCTCTCATTCTTTAAAGTGCTGCAATGTTTCACAAAGTGTTAGCGAGTTTTGCATTCCCGTCAAGAGAATGACACACTAACTAACACTTGTTGTTATTATATTAAAAAAAAACAAATGTAAAAATATATATTATATTGTATGCTCTACAAAAAACAAGCAAACAAACAAACAAAAAACAGCAACGCAAAAGACCATATTTCTGTTCAACTCTCTGGACTATATTATTGTGATTTTATGCCAATACGGTATGTGGTCTAAAACGCTTTATGAACTAATACACGTAGTACAGTACCACTACTATTGCAATTCTCTTAATTATTTCTGCAATCAGTTTCAGTTGCATAAACATTTTGGTGCTTTAGAATAAGTGCAAAGTATAACATTGTCATTTCTGGAGTCCATTTCAAATGAGCGAATCAATGAAATGTACACTCGGAGAGTGTATGCAAGCCCTCCTGAACAAAGAAGGACTTTAGTCTGACAATGTAAATCTCTTCCCTTTGTATTCCCTTCTTTTCCTAAATTCTTAAATATAAAATATACTGAAATAATTAACGTAAAGATGAATATCACTTAGCTATTTCAGTTCCACAGGCAAACAGCAACATGCTTGTTCATTTAGATACACCATCTCAGCAATATTTAAAAAAAAAAAAAAAAGATGAAAAAGGACAGAACATAAGATAAAGCAGCTTTGACGATGCCAGTGGGGATGGAAAATACAGTATAACTCAGCACAAGAACATCACTCAACTTCCCACTCAACAATATCTAACATACAGGTATATATATATATGACACATAACTACATTACATCTTTCCACCCTTACAGTAAACTATAATCATAATAATAATAATAACAATAAGAAGAAGAATATGAATAAAACACAGGAAAAAAACTGTAAACTGTCCTGGGCGGAGAGCCCAGGGTGATGGGGGGTCTGCCGGTCTCTTCCCCCCGAGGCAAGAGCTCTGTCCCTGGGCTCGGGGTCCCCTCCATCCAGCCTTGGGAAGGGCCGCTCACAGTTCCAGCTCTAACCAGGTTAGGACATGATGGTGGTGATGAAATCGTAGAACCTCTTGGAATATTGCTCAGGGTTGACGGTTGAAATTTCTGCACCAGCCTGCGTTGAGAAAGATGAGTGCAAATGAGATTTGTGTTTCTTAATATTGCCAGGAGCCAGCTACCAGTTTGTGGAAATGATTCATTTGAGATCGTGAATGATTCATGTGTATCGCTACATTCCTTCTGACTTGCCATACCAGGTGAGCAGGGTGGCTCTGGCATACGTCCTACTGCATTTGCTGCAGTTTCAGAAGTACCTTACAAGCTACCTGACATACAATATGTTACAAGTTACCTACATCAAGCTTAAGTAAGTTTATGTTATTATATCAATCTTAAGTAACTTCATGTTATTATATACATTTTAAGTAATTTCATGTTATTATATCAATCTTAAGTAACTTCATGTTATTTACATCAATCTTAAGTAACTTCCTGTTATTATATTCAGCTTAATATTAATATTTTCTGTTATAAGTAGATGAATTGTTCAGTTATAACACTAGTGTTTGCCACAGATTGCCAATATTTACAAGATTAACAGAACTTTACCTGCTTTTGAGTGGCAAAAACATACTAAACATCTCCTAAAAAAATAAACTTTCTATCTATCACCTAAGCAAACTGATCTGTGAACAGCAGGTAGTGGATACCGTACAGCATTTTGAGTGACAACCCTTTGATATGTGCTTTCATCAGAAAAGGCGTGGCAAGGCTATCTAGCTCTGAGGGGAGTCCTGGCTGCTCTGATGTAGATGAAGGAAGAGCACAGATCCTTACCCCATGCTTTACTGTTTTGGCTGCGTGAGCTGCTTTCTTCTTTGCGTCGTATGGTGTGAGGATGTCAATCACTCCCATGAAGTACACCTCTCGCTTAGGAGCATCTGATGGGGAAAAAGATAACTTTGTAAAACGTGATCCCTCTTAGTATAAATGAGCCACAAACCACACAATTAGTCTATTAAGACTGGGTCTAAGTGTATTAATACTGGGTCTATATCCAATCCCTTGTTCTACATTGAGAACTTATATTATCCAAATGTCCTACATGCATAGTGGATACCACGCATCACCACCTTAAATGCATTGTAGTTCCGGTCCAAACCACCATGCTGTTCAGAGTGATGACTCAGCACAGTTGCCATGTTTTCCTCATAAATAAACACAAATGTGTTTATGCGACTGACATCTGAGTCAGTGTAATTTTATGAGGACGTCATCAACAACCCATTAGGTAAACAACTGGATAAATCAACCTAGATAAATAAGAAAACTGTTTTTAAGGGCACACTCAGTGCGTATGAGTTAAGCATTCAGATAGGAAGTGAAACAATAGCATCACTTCCTGTGTGCTCGTTGTTGGCCCCCTCACAAAGTTAGGGGGGAACTTTATAAAACACAGGCCTCTTCCATGACCAATACTGCACATTACAGAGGGGAAGAGTGAAGGGGCATGAACAGAAATAACCCTGTTAAAGGTCGGTCACGTATGCGCACCGTCACAAACCCCTACATGTTTCTACAACTTAGTGTCTGGTCCCCAGTAACACGTACATCATGAACAAGGGGGCATTCTACAGCACTTGCGGGTTTGTTAGCTTGTATCTAAATAATGGCCTTTAAGCTTCCAGGTTTACATGAATTTATCTCTCCCAACAGATACTATTTCCACTATGTCTGTAGAAAACGTTTAGCTTTAAAAACATTCAACTTAAAGGGGAATTTTTCCAAAGCACAAAACGCCTCTATGCAATGGAATTCTATGAAGCAAGCGGGCACGTCAAAGTAAACCGCTTGTTTTAGCCACTGACAGGCTCATAAAACGCAAAAAAGCACAGCGAATGCCTGCATTTCCATACTGCACCTGTTCTGGAAATGAAAGGCACAACCTCGCTGATCTACATGAACACAAACTAGTCAAAAGTCCAGCTGGATCTCACTTACTGTCATGACTCCGGATGGCGTACACGTCGATGGTGGGGTCAAACTCGCCAGGCCCCAACGGCTTTCTGCTGTCCAGGGTGTTGCTGGGGCTGTCCGGAGGGGTGCCCGTCGCTCCCCCGTCACTCTCGGCCCCTTCCTCCTCCCCGGCGTCGTTGTCCTCGCTCTCCTCCTCGGGCTGCTCCTGCTCCCCCCGCTCCACGTCATGGATGCCCACCAGCAGGCTGTAGTCCATCAGCTTGAGCTGGGACAGAAACTACGCAGAGAAAAGAGAGGAAATAGATGTGGAGGAGAGGGGGGGGGGAGAGGCATCAGGACAAAAAGGGAGTATACAGGGTTGGAGATCAAACAAGGTGAAGGTGTGAAAAGGAGGGATGAAGAATGGTGAAGAGAGAACCACCAGACTGTAGAGATGAGTAGCTCAATGAAATAAGGATGCAGAAGAAATGCAGAAGAAATGGTCTTCTGATGTCACTTCTGACGAAAGCGAACCTCAACGTCATTCTTTAGCCGCTCCAGGAACATCTTTTTGCTTTCCTCATCGATCCAGATCTTCTGGCCATCATTGATGAAGTCATTGTCTTTGTATGTAGGGAGCTCTTTAGTCTGGACATAAATATAATAATGCAAAGCATTAAAAAAAGCAGGAAGATCTTTTTCAATGTGGATCTGTGCTGATCCACTACATTTGAAACTGAAACACTACATATTATTACTGAAAAGTGACTTTCCTTAATGTAGCATGGCACCCATTAGTTAACCTTGTATAGTTAAGACATATAAAACTCACACACACATTATGTCAAGTAAACCAAAGGTGCCCTGAAACAAGTTCAGGTGTAGACCATGAAAGATGCCGGTGAGATCATTGGATGAGACCCCACATTACATTATCTGCTCCCCACACTTAGATGTGTCACAGTAATGGGAAGATGGAAAGAGGCACTATTTAGAACAGGGATAGCTTCATTAGTGACCCTTAACCCTACATGACCTGCACACTCAGTAGCTCTATAGTGGCTGATTAACAGGCCCCATAGCTCAAAAAGACACAGCTACTTTCTCTTCTGTGCTGTCCTCTTCAAATAAATCTCCCTGGCTTCGTCACTATTTAAAGCCCAGAAACTGTCAAAAAGAGTAAAGGGTCATCCCCATCTCCCTCCAGGAGATATTAAGGCAAAGCCTGGAGTCTCCAGACACTTTTGACTTGCTGTGTGGAGCAAAGGAGAGGCAGCCGTGGAGCCTGAGTCTGGGCCAGAGGCGGGAGGCATGTTGGGGGGGGGGCGTACGTCCCGCTGGGAGGTCCTTACGTGTTTGATGGCACAGTAAAATCGCGTGGCGATCCGGATGGTTTGCAGCTTTTGGCTCATGCGAGACTTGGGCGGAGCCGGAGCACCCTCCTCGGCGGGCGGGCGTGGTTGCTAAGGAAGTTGGGGGAGAAGCAGCAAGCCTGGTTCATTATCAACTCACAACCTCCGGAGCCTGTGCTGCCTGGAATCCCATTTGGAAGTTTGCTGGACAGTACGTAAGCGGCTAGGAGTGTATCACTCCAATGCTTTCAGTGAGAAGTCAGTATTTATATACACGTCATTTGTGGGTAAAAGAAATATCCATTCATTTGGCCATGAACATTGTGATTTCAACGTATGACGTACGTTTTATTTCAAACCAATGACATTCCAGAAAGCACAAGCTTAAATAACCAATTCCTGCATTGGGTTCATGTAAAACAGAACAGAATATACATAGACCAGAAATGTGAAAATCAAAAGCAAAGGGACAATCATTTTGTACTAACTTTCAAAGTATAACTGTGAAAGTAGTATTATGATTTCAAGCAATCCAGAGCACTGTATATGACACACTACTACTGAGAAATGTAAATGTTTGGTCTGTCTATGTGTCATATGTACATAAACTGAGGGATTCTCCATCATATTAAAAGGGTCGACATGCAAAGTTTGGGGAAACAGATATTGCACATGCATTTTTAATGAGAGAAACACATAAACATGTCTATGCTTCTGAGTAAGAGAGCTAACATTTACTGCTCATAAAACTCGACAGACAAAACACTATGCATAGAAAAATTAAAAAATAATTAATAAAATTGCATAATATTCTTACATTTAAATAGTTGTTTAGCTTACTTTTTTTAGTTTAGGTATGCAAAGCAATTACGGAGTCAGGACATTTCATGTTTTTACGTGAGATCCCATCCAAAAAAATCTAAGTGGTATGTGTTGATTTCTAGATGTAACTGCAATGGTCTAACAGACTCTGCGTTAGAATCCCTTTGGTGTCATGTGCAGGTGCAAACACAGGGGCTTCAGTGGAGTCCACATGTTAGGGCAGACAGGAAGTCACTGGTTTCCTCACACACGTAGCGTAGCGTCTTCTAGACACAGACCTACTGATCTACAGGTCTCGCCAGTGTCAGGCATCATATTGACAGGCTTTCCAGCCGTGGCTCTACAAACACTACCACCATAGCAAGTGTAAACCAGAAGCAAGACCCGGGATAAAAAACAAATGAAAGCCATTGATGGAGAGGACAGGCAAAGGAGGAGAACACAAACAGAAACGATAACAAAAATCAAACTCGATCATCAAATGCAAACGCTTCTTCTGCAGAACGTTGGCATCAAAGGAATGGAAGAGGGAGCTAAAGGGGTACCTCCCCAAATCACTTCTGGCCAATCACAAACAATCTCTTACTGGCCACATCACCAAAAAGCAGACATGCAATGGATCTCACATGCAAGTTTCATGCCCTATAGCTGAAAGTGCTTCCAGATGCATACATGCAACATCAGCTGACTCATTTGCCAATGCTCAATTTGCCAACCAAAAGTACTTTACCTTTTCCTTTTCAGTAGCCTCTCTGGACACAGTAGACCCCTAAGGTGAGGAATTAGGAAAGAAAACAGATCACTTGAGAACTCATTTCATACTTTAAATTGAATTCATTGCAGTTTTGTGACCATTTCAAGCCTACTAATGTAGAGGTCATGGAATATTAGTCAGCACTGTTTCACAGTATTGCTATAGGTGCAATATCGCTGATTTTCTTTACCTTGAGGTCATATTTTTTGTAGACGGCCAGGCGGTGGCTGAACACGTTGCGTGTGACAATCATGTATGTCTCATCCCCGTCCACAGTGAGGCGGTACATGCCCAGGAACTGAGGGAGCAGCGTGTTGCCATGGCACTCCACAATGTACTAGAAAGGATGCACGCACACACACACACACACACACACACACACACCACACACACACACACACACACACACACACACACACCAAAACATGACACCTGAGATCGAACATGCTTGGCAGCCTGCAGCAGATACCTGTAGGATTTTAGAGGTTCAGTCTCACCTGGTGGTACTTCTTGAGGATGTTGTGCATCTCGGCCACGTCCTCGCTGGTGATGATCTTGATGACGTACCTCTTGTCGCAGGACGTGTGGAAGCGAGCACCACTGCGGCCCTGAGCATCGCTGGGGATAGGAGCGCTCCGAGTCACAGAGTTCTGCCAAGGGTGCGGAGAGAGAGAGAGCGGAAGGGAGAGGACAGGAGAGAAGGAGAGAAGGAGGGAGGGAGGGAGGGAGGGTGAGGGGAAAGATGGAGATTATTTTCATATTACAACCTGACATCACGTGAGAGCAAAACCAGGAGAGTATAAGCCATGGCATGAATAGATTTATGTAAATGCCACGGAGTGAGAGCTTAATAAACGCCGAGGACACAGGAGTGTTGTTATCCCACTGCTCTGAAACACAGATGTACTAAAGGTTACAGCCATGCGGGCGCACGGGGACACGCTGCTGTGTGTGTCCTGAGGAATTCTGGGAGAGGAGCCAAGGCCACCAGATATGTTCTGTTTTGGCATCTGGCAGTGAATTAAGGGATCTCTGCTATCCACCTGCACAAGACAAACAGCAGAGACCGGGTCTAATGTTGTACATAAATTGAATATAATATAACCGCTGACAGTAATGCTATTATGAAAGACAAGACCTATCTGTCCTATTTCAGGATAAGCTGTAAAGGAAATAGTTATGGTTTTCAGCCCTGCGGAAAAAAAATCCAGGTGTCACTAGCAAAAAACCCCATTATGAAGTACTGCAGCCACCACTCTTCCATGCAGAGCGGTTACCGTGGCAGCCTGCACACTCGAGGAGAACCGGAGCTTAGCTGATGAACGACAAGCTGACACTTCTTTTCTCTGTGGCTCAGGCTGATGAAAGCTCTCCTGCTTCAAGGTTGCTGCTGCTGCGGCTGCTGCTGCGGCTTTCCTTTGATTTAGAAGAACTTGCTTGTGTGCCTGTGTGCCTGTGTGCGTGTGTGTGTGTGTGTGCCTGTGTGCGTGTGTGCATGTGTGTGTATGTGTGTGAGAGAGAGAGAGTATGTGAATAAGAGTGTGTGTCTTTCCTTAGTATTTTTGAATGAGTACACTCCTTTGATTTTGAAGAATTTGTATTGTGTGTATCTGAATGTATGTATGTGTCTGAATGTATGTATGTGTCTGAATGTATATATGTGTCTGTGCATGTTTGTGTGTTTGTGTGTGTGTGTGCGTGTGTGTGTGAGAGAGAGAGGGTATGGAGTTTTTGGAATTTTGCTTGTGTTCATTTCTGCATGCGTGTGTATGTCTAATTGTGTGTGTGTGTGTGTGTGTGTGTGTGTGTGTGTTTGTCTAGTTCGTTCTGTGTTTTTCAAGCATGTAGTAACTTATGTTAGGTATGAAAGAACTAAACCAAGCTCACCTGATACTCCTGGTCATCAATAGAGAACCTCTCCCTGAGATTCCGGAAGACAAGGGGACAGTACTCCTTGAATTTGAAATGGCTTGGCATGTTTTCCCTTCGGGGTTTCAACATCAGAAAAAAACATCCATTACCATTTGCAAATGTAAATTTTTTTTGTTACAAAACAATGTCAATAATACAAGGCAAACTGACCTAGTATTAAATTCAAAAAACCTTATGACTAATGCAGTAAAAAATAATTATGTGTGGAAATACTGAATTAGCGTGGATTTATGCTAAATTTTGAAGGCACTGTTTATGTAGTCAGTCTAGATTGAACTATTCCCTTTTCTTGTTTTTTATTTTGAACACACTAAATGCATAAATGCACTCTTTTAATCCATATTCACATCATGTTACACTACACAGGTTGTCACACCTGTCACACAGACTGTCACACCTGTCAAACAGGTTGCTAACGCTGTAAGTCTCTATTAGCCATCAGTAATGGAATACCTAAGCAAACAATGTGGATATTTTCAATTTTCAATCACAAAGTGAAATAAAAATCTGTTATGCTAACACATTTCAGTCAAGCTGTTTATAACACATCACATAGTCTGAACATAACCTGCTAAAAGATATGACATAACAAAATTAAAAAAAACTGACATAAAATGACTGAAGAGACCTGTTATTTCAGGCAATCTATCTTCCTTTAAGTGCTAAATGGGTGGGAAAAACTGTGGCCACAAAAAAAAATCGAGGTTTTCTCACTTGTTGAAGAGGTGGTTGTCCACCTTGATCTTCGAGTTGGCTTTGAAGTCATCAGGCATCAGCATGACGGGGATCGGGATGTGAATGAGCTCATTAATCTGCAGAGAGAGCAGAGCAGAACCAACATGTTTACCTTCTGACGAGATTATCGCCCACAAATACCTCTCTTTACAGCAGATTCAATCTAAAAAGACACAAAAGGCCTCAAAGAGTCAATCATTGTCTCTGAGACAAAAAAAAGGTTGTGAAATTTCAAGTGGCCCCTCTCATAAGAGTGGTGTTTGAGATAAGGGATGTGAATCGTGGTGCGTAGGGAAGTAGAAAATGTGTGGAAAATGACAGGCCTCTACTAGATTCAAGTGTTTTCACCACACACCCTTTTAAGGGGGCATGCATGTAGACTAGACAGGAAACATCCATGTCCTATATCCTGATACGCAGTGTTCAGTTCAGCCATTATGACAGGAAATAGCTGTTGGGAAGCAGACATAGACTTTAAAAACTATATATGAATGTTCATATATAGTTTTTACAGTCTATGCCTGCTTCCCTTGCAGTGTGACTTTGCATGACAGCATCTGCTGAAAGCCTGTGGAGTTACCAACGCAACAGCTTTAGGCCGTGTGCTCAACAGCTACTTCCTGTCATAACGGCTGAACTGACTCTGTCTCTGAATAAAGGTGATGACAAAATGCTGCATTCAACTAGCAGACAGCTAAGATTTACTGTCTGAAGATGGGGAGGCGCACTGTTGGCCCAGGGTCAAAAACTACCTTCTATTCCCATCCAATATTTCAACACGCAGAAAAAAAAAACACAATGGCAAGGATCGATGAGATGAAGTCCTTAGTGGTCAGGCAAGGTATAAATATCACCCTTCATTAAAAAAGTGGTCGCTGCAAAAGGACAAACCCCACTGTAAATGACACATTTATGTAGAACTAAATCTTCTCATATGTCATGACTGCTATTGGTGAGTTCCCACAGGAGTGTGTCTGAATGACCTCTGATAAGGGTGACTGCTCACTTCAGTCCATCTGGCACACACACACACACACACACACACACAGGTGGGGGTGCAGTCCATATCCCTGTCGGTGACTTTGGTATCCAACCTGCCCCTATGACATGCTCTCCATCATATTTCCTGAACACGCAGGCACACACACGCACACACACACGCATTCACACACACACACACAACACGCACACACACACTCATGCCCTTCGTGCGATGGGCTATTTCTGCACGGGCTCCCGTTGCCTCCATCTGTGTGTGGCATCAGGGGCATCACTCTCATCTGTGGAGTAGAGGCTCCAGCAGGCCTGGGACTTTACAATCGTCTTAAGACTGCCAACTGCTGCTGCTGCTGCTGGAGCAGACACAGAGAGATTACTCTCACTTCCTGGACAGCTTTCATATATCTGTCTCACGGGATGCAGAACGACGTTGTGCTTTAATTTCAACAGGCTGAGTCACATTCGTTGCCAGTCCCTACATCACCAGTTCAGATCCCAGAACAGGAAGTGGTGTATCTTGCGAGAGTGGCGTTCTGAGCTACTAATTGGCCGTTAGCTGTAACTGTCTTCTTTGGGAAATCTGACTCATACCTACAGCCTAGGGGTGTCTGTATGCCCAGCAGATTTGTGTGCATGGTTGTAAGGGGGAAAGGTAGCTAATTGTTGTAAAAAAAACATGTTTCTACATTTACAACAATACAATGGAATACAACGGAAGACGATGAATACCAATTCATTTCTATTCATTGTTCTTATTTTCTTTTTCAGTTTTTTTTTGCTAACAGTTGGTAGCATTGACATGGTAATTAACGCGTAACAACCTGAAGCAAGGAGTACTGTACATAGAAGTACAGAGCAAGGAACACGAATGAGGCATACTCTTGTGTTAGGAGATGAAAAGAAACATTAAAGTTGTGTTGAGTTTAAGTTTTCTGTTGGTAGTAAATGAATCGATAGTCACAGTTGCACATCATTTAATCCTTTAAAAATTCTATCAATAACTTGCCATTACATTGTTGTGATAAGCCAGTGTATTTGTTTTCAATCAGGGACAGAAAATGAAGAGGGCTTGGGGCAAAAGTCCCCTGTCAAAAGCAGTTAGTCCTGGTACACTATGCTGAGCAGACTGACATATAACTCATCCAAGATGATGACAGTGCAGTGAAGGCCTTTGCTTTCCTATGGCTGTGATTTCCAACAAATCATAATTTTTTGTCAGACAGAGAAGAACATTTGCATTCTGCATTACCTGACTGACAAACTATAGTATAGCAAATATAACACTGTCATTCCAAACTATAGTATAGCACATAACACTGTCATTCCAAACTATAGTATAGCACATAACACTGTCATTCCAAACTATAGTATAGCACATAACACTGTCATTCCAAACTATAGTATAGCACATAACACTGTCATTCCAAACTATAGTATAGCACATAACACTGTCATTCCAAACTATAGTATAGCCCATAACACTGTCATTCCAAAAACCCGACCAATGTTCAGCCAAGCATACACACCAATATTCCTCCTCATCCAAAAAATACTAAACATTTTTTTCTTTGAAACCACAGCTTTCCCTGTTCTTCAACTACATCGAATATTTATCTTCAGGGTAAACGGAACAAGACTTCAGGCTTGTCTGTCCGGCACACAACTTGCCAGGCATCAGGCCAGTCAGTTTTCCTCGAGTCTGGCACAGAAAAATATCTCACTTTGTTTGGGGCCATCCATCATCACTTATCATCGTCATCCTCCTCCTCCTCCTCCTCATCTCGCCTCGCCTGACCTAAAAGTTGCTCATAGGACTTGTAGTCCTGTCTGATGTCCCAAGAAATTGGGAAAGGGCACAGTCTCCTGAAAGCCTCCAGGGTGGCTGTACCAAAGTATTTGAGGCAGCAGTCCTAACCCCACTCATATTAGATCCACACATGCAAATTGCTGCAGTCATTCGCATCTGTTATCTCTCATGCCACCATCACGAATGTGAGGGGGGCCGCTTCAAATGACACATTCTTTTTTGACTCAGGGAGAATAACTGACTCCTTACAGCATACTGAAGCTGTTTGTATCTTTACACAAAATCTTCTACAAGTCTTCTATCTGGCATGTGGTGTCAAATAACAAACCAACCCAATAAGCGCAAACCACACGAAATGGAAAATGATGTCATTAACTTTCTATCCACACATTAACGCTGGTTCAGTCTTATGCTCAGTGTGTTTCCAACAGCTTTCTGTTAGACCACAAAAAGAAGGAGTGAGTAAGGCAGGCGTGTTGCAGGAAGAATTCAGCATTCTTTTGACCGGAATAGACCAGCAGCCCCTCTGGGAGTGCAGGAGTTTAAACAGAAGATAAAAAAGGGTGACAGGGTACTGGGATTATTGCCCAATTATGACGGAGACCACGGACGCTCACTAATGACAATCCTTCTCCACTGTACTGTACAGTAAATGTTTAGATTATGTGAGGATGTTCTCAATGATAAGTAGTATGTATAAAGAGGGGCAGGAGGTGCTTTTGTAACTGCATTTGAACAAGATGATTAATAAACTGTGAGCACTGCTGAGCATTTCTGATGTTATGGTCAGCATTAGTGGTCCATTCACCGAGAGGTGCAGATGAAGCTGCCATGGTAATGTCAACAATGGCTATGAACTGACTGATGACAAGGTGTGTGGGGTAAGGAAGTTAGGAATTGGTGCGGATAAAAAAATGGAGATTGTGTTGAGGAGTAGGTCATTGTCAGAGCATCTACTTCCTGGATATCTATACATTTCTCAGACCAGAAAAACACATTCTACACACACACACACACACACACACACACACACACACACACACACACACACACACACACACACACACACACACACACACACACACACACACACAAATACATATCCAAAAGCCATGCACACATGAATGAAATTCATATTCATGTGAGTTTATTCAAATAAGCAGATATTTGAAAATAGCTGGGGAACCTCACTAACACACACACACTCACTGGCACACACACACACACACACACTCACTGGCACACACACACACACACACACTCACTGGCACACACACACACACACACACACACTCACTGGCACACACACACACACTCCATTTTCTCATGTTTGGCTATCTAATAGCTCATTGTCATCCGTAGAGAGATCTTCTAGATTGTATTGAGGGAAAAACCCAGGCCCTGTTAAACAGGCAGGCTGTGTCTGTGCAAATCAATTATATTACAGGATATTAAACAATGGCATGTCTAGAGATGAGTTACTTGGTTCATTGGCAATCATATTTTTGAGGGATTATTGTGGAAAACCTGAAGGAGAGCCTGTTAGGTTTCTTACAGATGTAACTGTATATTAATATTAAGTGAGAGGATGAATCAGAGCCAACAGCTCCACCCTCTCTTGGCCGTTTGAAGCAGGACCTGCCATCTCTGATTATGTCACAGAGGAGGGAAGCTGGACCCAGCACACGGACACACACACACACACGCACACGCACACACACACACACACACGCACACGCACACACCGAGGCCCACGGGGAGCAGTATTCAAGCTGCAGCTGCTTAGACCGAGACAGAAGAGGACAGTCCAGGGTCAGCCTTTTCTCTCTGCCTCTCTCTCTCGCTCTCTCTCTCACGCTCTCTCTCTCTCTCACACACACATACACACAGAGCCATTTCCACAGAACATTTTCACATTCATTGCAGCAGCTACCTGAATGTTTATGTAATCATTGCAGGCTGAGTGATCAGCCACCACTTCATTTTAAGAGGGCCTGTCGTTCAATTGAGTGCTCTGAGCATTCTCCCCTTTGGTCTACCCATGATGCTGTGCCATTAAACAAATCAAACTCTGCAGACATCTACACATAATATTGAACACATAGTCTAAATCCTGTCCACATGTTTTCTGCATGAGTTGGTAAAGTGACACATGCACGAGTTCCTCTCGGTTGCTTATGTAATCAACATACAACGTGGTTTGAACAAAGCGATTGAAACCAAGCAGACTGGAAAGACACACACCATCTGAGAGCAGTGCCATCCTTAACCAACCATCAGCATGTTGGGCAGGAGATGCCCCGGCACCTGCTGCCCATATGGACCATCCTGCCATCTCCCACAGGCTGTCGTCAAAATAAACAGAGGGAAATCACAACACTTATGGCCACCACATGCACCACAACAGAAGCATTTTTTTTGAGGTTTTGGCACATTGGCTTTTCACAATGCTTTATTAAAAAGTATCATAGCAACATATCTGCCCATAGAAGGGAGAATGAATAATTGAGCATGGTTCAGGGTTTTAGTCCAACACACACAAGTATTATACAGCACAGTTCACAACAGAACTGCTGCACGTTTCTACAGGTTTCCCCTCTATGTTCCTTTAGCGGCTGCCTAGGCCTAATATTGGCCAACAGAAAGCCTTTCCACGGTCTCCCTATTTACCCAGAATGCAGCTACCCTCGACTCACCACAAGCTCTTTTCCATCCAGGAAAAAAACAAAGAAAATCTGTGCCAACACTCCAGATACTCACTCTCCATCAGAATGCAGTTGCCATCTGTTAGGTGCCCAAGCTCTGTCCCCTTGCTGCCCAGTATTTGCAGATTTCCTGTCGACCCAGCCACATCTTTTTTTATAAAAACCATTTGAAAGACTGCACTTTCAAACTATTTTCACTTCTTTAACCCCCTGGGTACTGTCCTTTCTATGGATTTTCAGCTCTGGTTAGGTTAGCTTGTAATTAGGGCAATTGTTCAGCAATCATAGGTCACACTCCTGTGGAAAAAAAAAAATATGTGGATGGGAAGACTGGCGATAGCAGAAAGACAAATGAAGGTCAGGGATGTTGATAGGGAAAGAGGAGGATGCACAGAACAAAAGAAGAAGTAAAGGATGGGAAGGACAGATAAGGTGGCCTGCCTTTTATTCACAGTCAGCAGAGATAAGCTGAACAGCAATCAGGTCAAACCCTAATATTGATTATATAGTTTCAAGCTGTGCCACTGTTGGAGCAACACAACCAGCAGGCTAAGCGGAGCTAGGGTCATTCAAAACATACTGTGCTGCCATCCGAGAGTATCCAGGTCATTTTTAATACCATTTTGTTTTAACAACAGCCAATACTACTACTACCCTACCCACTACTACTACTAATTATTACTATTCCTGGACTGGAAAGATAAACGAGCGAGGGCATCTTTGCCCTAGTATGGTTAATTAGCACAGAATGTTCTCCACAGAGGGCTGGAGCGATCCTTCTCACCCCCTCTGCCTCCAGGCTGGAAGGGAGAGAGGATGACTCAGCTGGTCCTCACTGCACACACAGAACACTAATCCCCTCCAACTGGTCTAAAAGGAGCGGCTAGCCCACTAGGGAGAACCGCCAAAGGCCGGCGGAGCACAATCAATCTTAAAGGGGGGGAAAAATCTGGTCGCTTTAGCAGAACGGTGATTTAATCCACCCAATGGAAATCCAAACTCAACAGCCCGTGTCCTTAGGCTAGGGTTGAAGGGCAGTCAATAAAGCACTGTGTGGTGTTTTGAGGCTGTTTGGATGACAACACGACTTCTAGTTGTTTGTTATGACATGAATACAGAATACAGTACCGTGTAGAACCGTGTATAATTCAAACACAAACTACGGGGAGGAAGACAAGGCAATACAGGGCTGGCATTAGAACAGATGATTCATGACTGGCTCTAGATGACGGAGGCACAGCACTGTTGACATGAATGCATCCTGCCGTTAATGAAATTAATCTTTCAAACTTCAATGAGTCTTGAGTAACTATAATCACTTGAAATTAGACCTAATGCTGGTCTGGTGCTTGTAAAAATGTAATTACCAAAGCATTAATGCATTCATATGAATCTAAAATTCACATTATAGATTGTGCGATTTACTTAATCTTCAATTATAAAGCTGCATACAAAGAAGCACTGGGCATTGATAAACCTTAATGCCTCCCTTAACTGTAACAAATAAATCGCACGAACCGCAATTAATGGTTACACTTGACTGCTTGATAGGACTTTCAATTTAATAGCATCATAGATAATAACACCTTGATCCAGGAACAGCAGTGCTCCTAGCTTTCAATGCATACTTGGAAAGCGTCATTGAAAGTTTTCCTCAAAAGCACAACTGACAATTCCCAATCACCATTCCCAAAACAGGGAGCAGTGTGGTGCAGTCTTGGTCACCATTCCCAAAAACAGGGAGCAGTGTGGTGCAGTGTTGGCCGAGGTGGGGATGCTTTAAAAGCGGTGAGCCAGTCAAGGACACACGATGACGGTGAGCGCCCTGCTGACGATGGCCTTTCTGCTCTGCGGCCACGGGGTCAGTGGCTGACTCACTGTATTGTGCCTTTAAGATCAATCTCGCCCTATTCCCCAGGGTATTTTGCATCACTTATTTACAAACAGTGAATGGGCTCTGCTTCTAAATGGGTGGTTCATGGATTTGTGCTTGTGCAAAGAGCACTGGTTTACAAGCACTTCTAAACAGTTTTCAGTATATGGTTTCAGACAATACAGTAAAAGGGGTGGTTCTGCATCCTCTATTTACTGACACTTCAACAATCACACTAAATCCCTTTTTTGTTTTTGAATTGCATTTGAATCTACTTTGATATGTGATGTGAGTCTATCAGAAGTTCTCAAGGAAGACCAGCTTTTGTCTTCATCTTCATCTAGGAGGTTATGCATAGAGAGTAGCTTGCATTGTTTACCTCCTGCTCACTGAAAGGATGTCGACATTCATCCTGTTCAATCTGAGTGAATTTAAAAGGGTTGCAGGCTGACACGTGGTAAAACAAATATTTGTTCACACTTTGCAGTTAAAAATCATGTGAGAAGCCAAGAGCTAGATCTTCAAATCGCAGAGTTGATCTCAGAGTGTGATGACTTCATCACCTTCCTACCATAATTAGTTCTGCTGGGTGGAAAACCGTACTATACATATCATCCCTTCATCCTAATCACTGCACTGAAGTAACAATAAACTCAAATGAGGTAGGCTATCCAGTATGCTGAGGTTACATTTAGTATATTCATGGCAGTGGACAAAGTAACATTTACATGTGCCTATATTACTAATAGCTATGCTATGAAAGTAGGCTTAACCCTGAAGAATGTCATTTTTTTCGGTATGCAATGCATTTGGTTTATCTCATCTTTCTCTGGCAACAAAACGGAGGCTGAGCCTTAACAGAAAGAACAAAAACAGCATCCCTCGCCTTTAACCAGGACGCACTGTAGTGTGTAGTAAACAACATCATGAAAACCACCGTATCTTGGGATTCAGATCGACGTCTGAGCCGTAAAGAAGGGTTCACAAAGCCCCTGTGGACCAATTATACATAGCAAGGAAACACTTCTACCGTTTTCCTTTAAGTGGTCTAGCTTTAAAAAAAAAAAAAAAAAGTTGGGATCATTCATAAACTCTCAAGGACACATTTGTAGGTGCAACAACTGCAGCCTGAGGAACCAGATGAACTCCCATTTGTGTTTTCCAGGCATTAGTGGTACAGGCTACTCTGTTACTATAATCCAAGCAGCTATCCCGCTGATAGGATAATAACTATGATACCACAGACCCACATTCAGTGTGCAATTTAGGGGGCGGGTGGCAACTTGTTTAATCAGTGTAATGTTAGCAATTACGGCTATTTAACGGATGTCATTGCTCCTTAGATTCAGGCCATATTGGCATTTGAAAACGTTTGAATGGGTGCTGTCAGATACCACGTGTTTAAGCGTTGACAGATGAATTACGTAGTAACGTGAGCAAGCAAATAAAATCTGTTAGGTGGCCACACTAACGTTACAGCAGTCTCACACCTGAGGTCAAACCCAGCTAGTTAACCTTTTGACATTCCATTATGCAGTATATGGAATGGATATATTTCAGTCATCATGTTCTGCAATTAAAAAGACATGGCAGGCTAGCTAGTCAGTTAGCTAAAGAAGACAGAATTAGTAGCTTTAATCTTACTCACCGAATGGTTTACACCCCACATTAGTACGCTGAGAAGCGGGTCACTGGCGCGAAATAATTTCACTTTCTGAGCCACGAAATGTTTCTTCTTCGTTTTGGTTTTACTGGCAATTGATGCAGCAAGGTTGCTAGCGACAGAAGCCATGTTTGGTTCAGCTGTTGAATTGTTAATTAACGAATGAATTTAGAGCAGAATTCTGAAGAAGCTGGCGAACTAACGTTAACTATGTTGGCTAACTGTGACACTCCAGGTCCATGTAGATGAAATAAAGTGTCCAATATAATAAGTGATGTGTCGCCCCGTTCTTTATTTCTTCAAGTCCATGCATTCCTCTTCAAATGTGTAGACGCATATCCAAATGCAGGTGATTTTACAGGGTTCCACTTGAATGGCTGACAGCAAAGTCTTTAGCGTTACTATGAAACGGAAAAATAATAGAATCTGGTAGCTAACGTTTGACAATGTAAGCTGTCATTGACGCAAGCTTGAAGGTTATCGTTCGTTAGCAATCTGTGCGGCTAGCACATCTTCGTTCCATCTCGTGAATTTGGTTTCGGCAATCTGACAGTGATAATCACTGCAATGACAAATACGCAGGGAATAAAGTAATGGAAAATAAAAACATTTTAGAAGCAGTTTACACGTTTTACGATGAACTGACTTATTTGAAGAAGATTTATATCACCTTTATGTTAACTGCGCTTATGTATCTCTATAACAACCAGGATGACCGGTTATTGTAACAAAAGACAGCTGCTCTTAACAATAATGTTTTAAAACATTGTATCGCTCAATATTAGTCTCAGAAGCTAGGTTATGTTCATCATCGAATGGCTTCGCTAGAAAGCTGCAGCACACTGCCCCATTGAATCCGTTCGAATGCTGGATGGATGCTGCAGGCAGCTGGAAAAGACCGCTCAATGCACGAGAAATGCTTCGCTCCGCACGTTGACATATCAGTTTTATGGTTTCTGTCACATTATTGATCTAAATCATGCACTCGGTAGGCTGAATAAAAGAAGAAATTTAGCTCATTTTCTGTGAAAACAAAAACCAGGGTGACTGCAATTCATTGAATGTATCCAAATCAATTATGTTGTAAAAAATGCTGAGAAATTGAATGACACTGTTGCCTATTTGTGCGAAAAACTGGCCACTGTTGACACAAATGAGGTCGTCGGCGACTCTAAACAAGAAATTAAAAGAACAAAACTATGTAGTATGAGACGTGGGTGTTAAATCCCAAATCTCAATCATTTCTGTCTTCTCCTGTCGAGGTAACAAAGATAGCTGTATGAGCAAATGACCAATTCTGTAGCCTATATTTAAGAGGGCTAACACACGGTTCATAAAATAGTTATAGCCTATATCTAGTTAGGCTATTATTTTTATTATACAATGAATAACAGTAATCTATTCCTCGAGAAAGGTTCATAACCAAGAGTATTTTGGGTAGCCAGTTCTGGCTGTCTCAAACACAGCAAACTCTCCCAGACATTTATGCTGTTATTATTTTGTAGTCAAAATGGTCATGCCTTGGGCTCATATTCTAATTGCTATAGGCCTAATGGGGAGGGAGCAGGCTCGACCTGCAGTCCAAACCAACTAGAAAACCCTGTGAAATAGACTAGCCTTTTAGGCCTACAGCAGGCAAAACACACTCGGAGATCAAATGATGTTCGTTCACACTCTTATCTATGTTGAATATCTAGGTACCGTAACCTCATTAAAAGAATCGTAGCCTTAGATATTTTTCAAAAGACGTCTGGAACCGGGTTGCTTTGGAATACTGTTTTGTGTTTAATACGGCATCTTGCTGAAGCTGAACATGAGGGGAAGACTGCAACACACCGGGTCGCAAAAGGCCTTAGGTCATGGGATACAGATAGGCTATCTGATTTGACAGCTGAGATGAAAAAGACCCTTGCCTGTTATATCCCAGATTCCCCGTGCAACCATCGCATATTCTCTCTTTTCTCATTAGCCTACATGTTCTGTCGTGCCATGACTAAAGACCGAGATAATAAGGGACACTATACGCCAAATGACAGTAATCAGATCCCTGAATTTGGAAGTGAGATAAACAATTTGAAATGAAATCAATTGTTCAAACGTTTTTAACCTTTCCCAGGATATTGTTAAGCGAGCATCTCTCATATGTAGGCCTATGTTTGCAGAAATATAAATTCCTATTATAGGCTATTGTGGTAGACTTAAAAAAATCAATGTGCTAGTCTTGACGTAGGCTGTATAGCCTAGGTTTTTATTGGACATTTCGGATAGGCTACACAGTGGGTAATGGGTTTGGCTTGGCTCGGTTTCACTATAGTGTATTGCACACTGATTCATGTTGTGATGCAAATGCCAGCTCACAAGCTGGTCTGCAGTAGGCTGGAACTGAACAGCACCGAGTGAGCAGAGTGCTTTTGCTAATTGTGTAGGCTATTTGTCTCATATTCCTCAGTATAGGCGACCGTGTGGATCAGCGGGGACGGTCCATGTGATACTCAACTGATAGTCTAAGATAAGACTTATTTGTGAAGTTGGCTACATTTTAACAGATTGTGCTTAGAGCTGAACTAAAATGAATCCATCCTGCGCTCGTTGTGGCAAAGTTGTCTACGCGACTGAAAAAATAAATTGCCTAGATAAGGTAGGCAGTCTCTCGTGTTCTTTCTTAATATGACTGTTATTCAATAACATTAGACATACACATTTGCCCTCACATCATGGTGTTTCAATTTAGTCAGTACTAATTAATCAGTACACTAATATGTCTTTCATTTTCTGTAGTACTGGCACAGAGGATGTTTCCACTGCGAAGTGTGCCGAATGTCTCTCAACATGAATAACTATAAAGGCTACGAGAAGAAGCCCTACTGCAATTCGTACGTTAAAGACGTGGAGAGGTCTTTGTTTACTGAGCAGACTATTTCATCTCTAATGTTTGATTAAACGTGATGTAGCTAATGTGCTTTCTCCCACTCCAGACACTACCCCAAACAAACATTCACCATTGTGGCAGACACCCCAGAAAATCTGCGTCTGAGACAACAGAGTGAGCTGCAGAGTCAGGTGAGCCCTGACCTCGTTACATGGGCTAGTGCTGGCCATGGTCCATGTCTACTAGCCTGCACTGATTAAACAACTACTGGTGGACATTTCGATTTAGGATTTCATCTCAATTCGTTATTTAGTTGAAAGGGAACAACAATTCTGTGTTGTTATTCTAATTTAATCACGTAGTGTGAGTGTGCCAGCAAGCTATGTGACAGGGTGTGACACTTTGAGTTCAGCAGGAGGTGAGCTTGGCAGCTGCCATCTCTGCGGTGTGCTCCAAGATCCCCCCTGGCTTGTCCACCTGACAGCATGGACAGCAATGCCAGGCCTATGCTGTAGGGGTCTCACTCTCAGTCCAAATAGAGCAAACTCCGCCCCACCAAAACAAAAACAAACCAGCAGCAACACTCACCCTGCTTCAGTCTTCAGATAAGATTAATTTCAGTCATTGTCACCCTCTGTGGGGCATAACAGGCTGGTGGTCTTTCTCTCTCACAGGTCAAATACAGGAAGGACTTTGAGGAGAGCAAGGGGCGGGGGTTCAGTTTTGTTGTGGACACACCCGAGCTGCGAAGACTAAGGAGGACCCAGGAACAGATCAGCAATGTAGGCTGGTGATTGGCTAGATAGACTCATTTCTACAATCATATTATCCACACTTCCCAAGGCACTGTTGTATGTCACATGTTACTTTTCTTGTAGGCTAAATACCATCAGGACTTTGAGCTGTCAGGAGTTCAAGGTCTCTCCCAAGGCATCTGTGGTGGACATTACCTGGTTCGAGCACAAGTGATGCCAAACAAGCAAGAAGTTGGGAACTCATCACACAAGGGTGTTCATCAGTACATCATGGAGATGGACCGCAGGCCAGGCATTATTGTGGGTATGTCAGATGACAGGGAAAATGAAGATCAGCTCTTACACACATTTCATTTAGCTGTGTCTTCTCTTGTATTAAGTACTTTATAGCTTATCCTGGAAAACTGACCTTATGACCTTTGTGGTGCTACAGGAACAGGATTCATCACTTACCACCACAGTGCTCAAAGTATTTGGCTTATACATTCATATGTAATCATAATTAAAAATGATTACATATGTTGATGAACCTTGCTCTGTTAAAGACCACCCTAACACTCTCTCTCTCTCTCTCCCTGTGATGACCACAGCCCCTGTTCTCCCCGGGGCATACTACCCAAGTGGACACACTCAAGGCCACAGCTACATGCACCAGACCAGCATGCACTCCCTTCGATCAGTAAAGCACAGGGCACACCCCACAATGGTAAGAAGACTTAAGTTTGGACGTTATGAGCTTAAGAGTTATTTCCAGTTTTTAACTTTACGACACAACTAAAACCTTTTCAAGGAATATTTGCTACGACTGCTACTGAACATAAAATACCATTCACATACATTTCTAGAGCATTTAAATACATCCTTGTGATTTCCAATTGCTGGATGTTTTCTCTGTAGACAATTCATTGATTTAATGCCATTGGTTTCCAGAGATGATGCTTGACGAAGATCTGGCAATATAGTTAATATTACGTCGACAATATAGTTAATATTATGTGATGTGCTCTGTTCCCGTCTCCTGAATAGAGTGTGTACAGAGCTCTGTATGACTACACGGCACGGGACACTGATGAGGTTTCCTTCAGGGAGGGCGACATCATCCAGCACGCACAGCCCATCGACGACGGCTGGATGTACGGTACCGTGCAGAGGACCAGCCGCTCTGGCATGTTGCCTGCAAACTATGTAGAAGGCATTCGCTAAACTAGAGAGCTGATCCATTACACTGGGTATTTCATAACAGTCCAACTGTATGCAGGACCAAATTGTAATGTACCGTTACCGTTCTTTGACAGCCTGTGTTAATTAGGCTTTCGTGAACTTTGCAGACAATATTGTAAGTGTAATGGTTGACAGTTACATCATGTCTTTGTTGTATTTCAATTGTGTATGGTCTCTTATGCTGCACAGATTTAAGAGAGAAGAGTTTTACAATCATATTCATGATGCAGAGAAATGGACAAAGGGCAAGTTTAATATGATTACATAAAACCTTAGACACGTAATGGGCACTTTATGATCTTGACTGAGACCTGTATTTTATGTATTCTTGTATTTGTACTTGGCTTTCTCTTTTCTGAAGGAAGCGATGTCCTTGGTGCAGTAATATATGTTAAAATTATTGTACTTTAAATATAATGTACCAAAATAAGGAATGATATTTGTAATACATGTATACATATATCAAAACTGTGCAATGTATTAAAATACTTACAAGGAAATGACTGAATTCCATAGATTTTTCCATCATAGGGGCTTTTTACACCTGGCATTAAAATACGGTTTGAATTCGTTTTGCAATCGGATAGTGCCTGACCACATGAAAGTACAGGTCGTGTATCTAAATACAATCGGTATACGAGATGCATTTTTATGCCAAGTTTAAAAAAGCCCCTTAGTGTATATTTTAATAAAATTCTTCACTCTAAGAATTCTTTTTGAAAACAGTGGAGGTACAATGGAGTAATCTCCTGAAAAGCTTTATGAGTTTATTGCGCAATTACTTTCTCATGCGGTGTCAATAACCACAAGGAGAATAGTCATATGAAGTTTGGCAGAACTGAATGGCGAATTCATGTTTGTGCACGAAAGATGCATCAGTCTAATCTTTTCATTTTCCCTTCTTCATCTTGCACACTTTTTCTTTACGTTTTTTCACATGCTTTGGAGTTTTATTCTTTCGCTTCTCCCTTTGGGCTTCTTTAACCAGTTTCTTTTGTTCCTGAGAGGTGAAAACATTAAGAGAGGAAAAACACAGACAACATATCAGTCATATGCACGCCAACTGACCTACATGGAATTATTAATTTACACAAAATATAAACTGATAAACAAAACAGACAACATATCAGTCATATGCACACCAACTGACCTAAATGTAATTATTCATTTACACAAAATATAAACTGATAAACAAAACTAGACATAAACTAACAAACCATTGTATGTTTTGCCCTTGTGGGGTACTACTGGGGTACTACTGGGGTACTTTGGGGGAAATATTGGGCTTAAGGCTGGTAACTAATTTTCCAAACGCCACAGATTCACTTGATGAAGATATGTTGAATATAAATAACTTCCACAGTTGTGAAGCAGGCTTACCTTTTTGTCCACTGGTGGTACTTGACTCTGGTCCTCTAGCGAGGGCGCCTCCTCTTCATCCGAACCGTCTGAATCACCCTCTTCCTCTGATGAACTCGAGTTCCCCTCTTCTACGCAGCCCTCCAACAAAGCAGGCACCTAGGAAGAAAGAATCGAAATTGAGCAATCACTCTAAACCTTATTTTCGGCTCCCCAAAGTTGGTCTAAATTGTATTTAGTATGGTCATGTATATTTCTATACATGTGGCCTGCCTTCAGCCAGAGAGCACATTTGAAACAGCCAGGTATGTTCAACAAAACAGGTCTGTGGTGCATTATTAGCACCGTACTTCAAACAACTGCAAACAGGCGCTATTTGATCTCATACATCTGTACGGTAATAATCAGCCACATTTACATTGTTTTGGCTTTTTGAAGTAAGGCAGACTTAGATATAAACAACGTGAATACTGGTGGAAGCTGGTACTCACCGTCTGAACTCCAGACAGGTCTTTCCTCAGGCCTGTCACTGTCTGATACAGGATCTGCAATTGACAGTCTTACTCAGTTACTTCTTGCATAATGAATGTGGTCCTCCATACACCCACACAAAGTCCCCTTACATCAATACGGCTGACAGAGCACGTGCTATAAGATATATCTGTAGTGTGAATCTCATGCGCGTATTAACCAGACTCACATTGTCATTTTGTGTGTTCAGACAGGACTCATCCTCCTTTGCTTTCATCATGGAGTCCACATCGCGTTCATAATGGCTGACCTCTGTTAGTGTGCGTGGAATGTAGGCATTCTTAAACACCTGGAATCATCACAAAAAAACAGAAGAGTGGAGACTACTGGTATAACAACTACCTTGCGACGCCCATATGAAACAGATATGCAGGTCATGACATTTTTACAAAGCTTCTGTTCCTTACCGCTTCATCCACTTTGTCCCGGTTGGACCTCTCTTCCACAGTCCTCTCAGACGCTATCTCCATAGCCTAAAGCAAACAGAAGTTCAAAAGCACTGAAGAGCAAGACTGACCATACATTGAACACATCTGAACGAATAGATACCAAACTAAGTGCGCGTTATACCAAAAGGTTACGACATAAACATAATTAAGCGCAAAACTCTTTCAGTATTTATGAAAGGACTATGTATATATATAGAATACCCACACAAACATTTTACCCTGACACGGGAGGTGTGAGACTGAATCACAGGGATGAGTCATGCAAACCATGTCCATTTCTAAATGAATGACTAAATGTTATAAAAGTCAAGAAACAAGAAAAAAAGAATTTCCCTGACCTTTTCCAGGTACTGATTGATGTTGTCACTGGTGATGGAGGGGTCTATGATGAACTCAAACAGCTCACGCATAGTCATCGCGGGCACCTCATGCTTCAGAAAGAAGTCTACGAAAAATATACATGTTAGTGACAGATTAATAAAGCGGCCGTTTAAAACATTCACAACAGAAACAAACGTCTGCGTAAAAAAAAATGGAAGAGAGGGCATCATTATCAAGGACGACAAATCTAGCGGCACTGACCATTGACGTTACTGCAGTCTTTCCGCAAAAACTCCAAGGCGTGAGGGTGGTCGTGTTCCACAGACTGTGATACATCAATAATGTAGGCATCTCCATTGTTATACCTTGAGAAAGAGAAGTACCAGTGCCAAGATTAATCCATTAGAATCAACTGTAAACACACTTACACTAGAAGTCTGCAGAGGTATTTGCTTAATGGGCGGTATGAGACATACAGCAGTGACATGCAGTTTGCGGTGTCTAACCAAACAAGGGGTAGAGAGGAGGATTTTGAATGCCTCTTACAGCATATTGAACTCGCTGAGATCCGCGTGGACTAGTCGGGCCTCCTGATACATCTTCCGCATGTTCTGGATCACCTGCAGGTACAGCTCCCTCGCCTTGGACTCAGAGAGCGCAGCGTTCTTCAACAGTGGAGCTGGCCTGAAAGAAACAGCGCCATCCACAGTAAGTCACATGCCATAACCATCACACCTTAGACGAGCTGCAACTACCAAGCCTATATAGAGACTAAAGCCTAGGATGAGGAGTTGGATAGATCCATTTTCAGATTATGAAAATCCTGGCCTGGGTGGATTTTCTAATCAGCTAAATTATTTCACCAGGTGATGGACATTAGGACAGAAAATCAGCTAGCTCTGTGGATATGCAAAGACACAGGGCCGCCAGAAGAACTGGGGATGAACACTGAACAGAGTCACGCCGTTGAACATACATGTCGTCCCTGCCGATGAAGCTCATGACGAGGACGTGGCTGCGGAGCATGATGGGCTCAGGGCTGGGGATCTCCGCTGCTTGCAGCCTGCCGTACAAACACCCAGAGTTACAGCTGCGTCACTCACCATCACACACCATCACCACTCCATAATAAAGTTTAAGCAACATAACTAACATAAGAACATTATTGACTTTGTGCTCAGGCTAAAATACAATAGCACACAACATAATGACATGAACTAAATATATGGAAAGGGTGTCTGGATATCTGATCTTATAGTCCGCTCACAGCTTGCTCACCTGATGAGATTCCTCATCTCCTTTTCAGCCCATGTGCGCACCATCTTCCTGGGGTTGCCTTTGCAATAGCCGTGCCTGAATCTAAAACGACAAACACATTTCATCAGGGCACATCTGATCGCCTCTGACTTGCGGTGCCGGCGAAGGAGCTGACAGGCCAAAGCGAAACATCACAACACGCATGCCTTACCTGAACTCTCCGCTGACATATTTGTCTCGGTCTTTGAAGAGTAAAATAGAGGTCTTGTATATTTTGATGGCTCGACCCTCTCCCGTGGCAGTGGTTGCATGGTACACATTTGCCTATGAGAGGCAAACAAGAGAGAGGAAGGGAACATGTTAATGTACTCAGTGCCCAGACCATTCAATAAACTCCCAGTAGAACAAAAATCAACAGTAAGAGTGTTAATCAAAATATATTATGTTTTACTGATTTTATTTTTGTTACATCAAACATTATTGTTGCATCGCAATATTTTTTTCGGATAGCTCAGCAATTGTAACATCGGAGTCTCCCCGAAGATAACTCACCTCTTTTCCTGTGCTAATGCAACCGTTGATCTCGGAGATCACACCCCTACTCAGCATCTTGAAAAGAATCATGCGTGTCCTTGGATCCAACACCTAGAGACAGACAGACAGACAGACAGACAGACACGACAAACAACTGACTACATGTTTGTTTTCAGTCACAACTCATCAAGTGTCAGGCTCTCCCTGTGAACAAACACCTAAAGGGGTTTACGCGCTGTAATGGCCATAAAATATTCATGACAACAACTGTAAAAGTCAATACAGTCTGGCTCAGGATTACAACCTCATGGGGAAAACCTGACTAGACAGCAGGACGTCAGGGTAAAACATGATTTATAGTCGGCCTTTTACACAGACACGCAAGAGCCCCTTGCGTCGTTGCGAACCCCCTCCGAGCACCTCTCTGCGGCTTGTGTGCACCTCCCAAATATTTAAACTATGCAACGAGGTGACGCAAGCCGCACGGAGACCGCAGGGCTGTGATTGGTCCAACCCGTCGCTGTTTACCTTGTGGGTAGTAGCGTACATTAGAAAGCTGGCTCAGACACCTCGCAAAACCCCTCAGATGTATTTTTCAGTTACAATAACAGGGTTTTTAGATTGCACAGTGTCTATTTCTCGGTAACTTAAAAAAAATCTAAGCAAAAAAAGAAGGCAAACAACTTTTAAATACAAATACGACCATCTACGGAGTTTGGTCCGCCATCTTTTATTTTTTAATTGCTTTGCGACACCCACCAACCGACGGAGAACTATAAAGGTTCACGAATCTGTCGAAGCAACAGCGTGGAAGCATATCTCAACCTTAAGACTGGTGCAGGGTTTTTCCTGGGTCAAAATGGGTCTTCGGTGCTCAAAAAAAAAATTGGCGCGCTGCGCGCGCAGTCTGTGTTACCATGTCACCTGGTAGCTTACATTTTACCATTTCATAAATAATGAGGATATGCTTCAGGAAATCATTTTGCTTCCACTTTAGATTCAAATAGATTGACAATAGTCCAAGCCCCATGGTGCTATCATGTATGGTTCAAAGATTATTAAGGTTTACCTCTTTACATATATATGCAAACTACTGAAATGTATATCAATAGAATCTAGAACTAACCAGTGGTCAGAAATGGAACACACAAATTATGAAAATCAAGTTTATCTATTATTACTATTCATTTTTATTATACAAACCTACATACCATTATTTTTGTTTTTATTATTAAAACAGTCCACAAATATGTTTAATAGTGTGTTTAACTTCTATTGGCCCACCGATGGAGGCTGCGTTGGAAATCAAACTTTTGTCAGCATTTTGAGTGGACATTTCATTTGCATTTGTACAGGTGTATTCGTGCACGTCGGGCTGGCCCTCGCAGCGGAACGACAGTTTACAACCGCACCGGTTTATCAATGATAATATTAATTCGAGATGCAACACAAATCTATCCGCTCTCCTCCGAACGAGCTGAGCTTTCATTGATAAACCAATGCGGTTGTCTGCCTCTCCCGAGGACCCGCGGTCTACAGGTACTGGTTCAAACGGGTAAACAAATCAAATAATAGCCTACACCTGTGTAGGTCCTCAACATAGCAGATATTGTAATACATTGAAAGCCATGAATACTGAAAATGGAATGTTATGCTCAAAATCACCGCCGACTGATGAAGTCAGGATCCATACGCAAGTTGAGTGATTGGCAGTTGGCCGCTCTGTCCATTCGCGCACCTCACAGTTGCGTATTGTTCAGACAAGAAGACACGCTTATCAACTCGATTACTATTGATCAAAACAGAACGAGGTTTCGGCTGTAGCCTATACTTGAAACATACTATTGAGACCATAGTCGAACATGCATTGCACGCGTGATGAAGGCGCATCCCACCACCTGAGCAAAATAATTCATATCTATAAATAACAGGTCACCTTTATTTTTTTAACCAGATTTGTAAACAGGTCGCGATCAATATTTTGCAGTACAATAGGCTACCTTGGTTAAAAATCAAATTACGGTAGATGCATGCTAGCATTGCGCTAAATAATTAGACAGCTAACATTAATTAGTGGTGTTAACATAAAGTCAGTTATTGTATATGGCATTAATATTATTCTAAAACACCTTCACTAGTGGTTTTAACCAGATTTGTAAGCAGGTTGTAAACAACATTTTTGAAGTGCCTTGGTTTAAAACAGCTAAAAGCTAGCTACATTAAGTTGCTTGCTCAAATCTCAAATTCAAACAAAGTATTCTCTAAACTGGCAAGCTTGGAGCAGCCTCTTTTCAATGATTGGCTCAGGGGGTGGGAGGTGGGACAAGCTGCTGCCTTGAAGTCGACGGTAAGGGCTCAAAACACCATTAAGCTGAATTGCGCCATGAATGACAGCTTTTTTTATTTATTTTTTATCGCGGACTTTTTTTGGTGCCTTAGGCGCTCGGGGTTTGTTGTAGGCGCTCGGGAAAACGGCTTAGGCGGCCGCCCAAATTTTCTCTATGCAGGAAAAACCCTGCTGGTGTACAGCATGCACTCTTACTTGCCTGTTCCACTGTAGCTCGGTCCGATTTGTCCTTGACCCGATACCTGAAAAAGATACAATGAAAGCGAAATGATACAGCAAAATGAAAAAAGTGCTTTAAAATGTCCCATTTAAATGTTCAGGGGGCTGTACGTACGTGTCTGCATCTCTCTGTCTCTCCATCCCCTTCACTTTGTTAGTAACAGAGTCAGCGTACTTGAACTTATCTGTGAAAGAGCAACATAGGTCATCTTAAAGCAGCATGGGTGGACACATTTGGGCAACAACTATTCGTGACCTGGTTTTCAGGTTGTGCTACAATACTTGATTCCAGAAGGCTTCCTACCAACGTGAACACCAGTCTGCACTCTGTTAGTCTGGAGGCGAAAACTGATGTTAAGCACCATGTGCGCGCACATATAAATGTCTCTATAGGATTGCATATCTTTATAAGTAGGGTCTACCTGTGTCATATGCACAACACTAGGCTCAAACAGCATTATGACTGATTGTGTCTCAGTGGCTTTTGGTAACAAACAAGCACTAACCTTTACCTAAATATTCTCACACACTACCATCTGAAATAGCCCCTATTATTCCCTCATTCACACTATTGCATTCATCACAGACAATGTGGGGGATATATGCGCTTTTGCAAAAGTAACAACCGAAATAATGGATCGTCAAACGAGCAGCACATTTTGGTACATAAACTACTTTGGAAACATATGATATGTTAGATGATAAAGATGGAATCAGCACATGGAGATGATGGTCTTTGCTCGAGATAGAAACACTCAAGACACTTTACAGCGGGAGGGATACCAATAGGAAGCAAGATATGCCCTTGTCTACCTTAGAGATAACATTTTTAAGAACAACAATACATTCTAACAGTATATGCTCTTTTCATATGAGTGTGTGTTTCCTTGGCCCTCTTTGGTATGTGCCCCTTTTTCCAAGGATTCTAGTTGTGGCTCATCTGTGGAACATGTTGTGTGCCCCCCTTCCCATTCTCCAGAGTTGTTCCTGTTATCTGTGGACACACTGGGTTTTCTGTTCATCGTTTCCAAACCACATCACGTGACCATAAGGAGGGACTGTGAACAGCTTACTTTTGAGAAAGCTCAGCTATTGACTCGCTTGAATGCATCCTCACTGCCCATCCATTCCGAATGACTGGGACACAATAACACTTAGCCCGTCATGAGTCTGAATAAGGGCATTAGATGGGAGGTGAGAAGCTCATTCTAGTAAAATGACATATCACAATATTCAGGCAAAGTTTCTTGCTTGAGCACTGCTTGTGACCAGAAAAATGCAGCTGATTTATGCAGAGAACCCTGTTTTTTGTAAGAATTTCTATATACAACACAGAATATTTTACATTACCTAAGTTGATCTTATGTTCAAATTTTCTCAGAACTTTGTCTGAGGGAGTCGACATCTTCATTGATTTGTTGCTTGGATTCTGTCGATTAGCCTAGACAAAGGGAAACCATGGTTACAGGGAATTACTCGAGAACTTTGATATATTAAAAATCAACTAGTAGTTAGATCATATATTTTTAAACATAACCCCCTAGTTTTGGCCCCAAACTATGGAGGTATATTAAATGCACAGTCCTAGATTCTGACGAAAGGTTGATGAGATTTGAGCTCAACAACCATTCAAATTCACCCCTCTCTTTCATGTTTCCAGTTTGTGCACTCACAACCCTCAGGTGTTAGTGCACAGTCCTGGGGGGGTATTCCAAGAACTTGTTTAGTGACAAACCCGACTGAATTAAGTCAGAGTAAGAGGTAAACCTCCTAATAGAATAGCCCTATGAATTTGTTTAGCTAGGAGAATGAAACCATAGGGCTCTTCTACTAGGAGGTTTGCCATTTGCTCTAAATTGTATAATAGACTTTCAGCAACACCGGAGTTTTTTGAGCGCACAAACTGGACTGACACCTAGGGGAACAAGAGGGTAATTTCGCTGAAATAGACGAGAAGTGTAATGGATTATAATCAAGGACAACATTTTTAACGTTCATGCTTGACTTTGATAAGTGCAATGAGAAAAGCTACCTGGTGATTGTTCCCTATCCTCAGGGCGGTGTAGCGTTTAGTGAAATCTCCCCCTCCAAATTCATCATAGTCCCAATCATCATCGTCATCTTCGTCCTCCTCATCCTCGTATGCGTCATCTGCAAGAGCGTCCTGGCTTGAGGTATTTACGTTGACCTCAATTATGGATGCATCTTGAATTGGTCGGCCGGCTTCTGATTCTCTAAAATGTCATGAATAACACTGTGCTTGAGTCATGATCACACGTTGGAGCCTATACCAACTACTAGTTGGAACAGTTGTAAGAAAAAATATCCTCACAGGGTTGAAACGGCAAGCTCAGTTAAAAAGCTACTAGCTAATTCAATACTATCAAGATAATCTGATGTCTTATTAGTGCGTATTAGAAACAGGTAGATGATGTCGCTTTGTTTGTATGGTTATAAAAGAACAGTCAACTGCCTCAGCAGAAATGCGGAGTTCTGTTCCAAAACTAGTAAGCTAACTACCTAAAAGGCATGACAAAAAAAAACCTTGCCAACACCACCAACAGCCCAGCTGACACTGATAGAAGCTTGCCAACACACTAACTAGTGTATTTGGGCAGTATAGCTGGCAATGTCATGCGTGTGAAAGCTGTTCTTCCATTTTTGCAGGGTGTTCCAGCCCGTTACACAGAACTACATAGGGCATATCTTGGATGTTTAGTAGGGAAGACACAGGTGTTTATCTGTCCTTCACATGACCATATGCTATCAAAATTAATTCGAGGATGGTACCAAAACTAGTTGCCTATAAAACCATACCTCAAACAGTGTCAAATTGTTGCATAGTGTTACTTTAAACGGCAGACACTACAGTAGCGTTAACATTAGCAATAACGTAGCGTGCCTGCTAACGTTAGTGTGCAAGCAAGCAAAGGAGATATACCTTTCTGGTCCATCAGCGTCATCAAACTGTCCTGGTACGATCTGATCCGTAGTCATCGTGAGTAACGTTAAATGAAATGTAAACCAATGTTAATATCAGAAATATTCACTTGTTGAGAGAGTTAGATTCATAACAACTTGGGTGAAAGTGCCATGCTTTCCTGTCGTGTAAATTTCCGGCCACGTGTTCACGGGTGCCAATAAGGGTCATTGAGAGAAACGCAAACTGGAAATTACTTAAACGCCATTTTGTGCCAATATGTACAACCGTTTTGCTTTCAAAATTCTATGTCCCAGACAGTGTTTAAATGAATTGAGGTGAATCACTGACCTAGAAATGGCAAGAGAGAAGAAAGCATCCCACAAATGGCCAACTCTTTCTTAGTGTACATTTATTGTTTAAATGATTTCAACAAAGAATAACATTATACAAAGAGCCTGTACAGAGGAAAGGAAAAATAGAAAATCAAACCATGACAGATCCAAGATGTTTCAAGCACACTTGTTTAACATATTGTATGGTGATTTAAACAGCCAATTTGGATAGGCTACAAGAAAAGATGAAGGCAGGAGACAAAAATAAGCTGAGATGAAGCCATTGGCAAACTTTCCTGAACAAATTCACAGTCAAGTGCACATGTAATTGTAGTGATTGATTTTCTCACTATAATAAAGATCATGGATTTCCCCAACAAAATAATGATAACATAGAGTATGCATATTCAGAAAAGCCCCTGAGAAAGAGATCTGACAAAAGAACCAAATGATAGAATAACATGCAAAAACTATTCTAAGGTCCAAACTTAAACATGTCTACGAAAACTCATTTCAATACCTTATTTTTGTAAGCATTTTTAGTATTAGAGTTCAATTAATTGCAACAAAACAAGACAAATTAACAAATGTAATTTAAGGCCTATACAGTATCTCATGCTTCAGAACCCATTACACGTACGGCTAATAGAAAATCCAAACGTCACTCCATCTCTCCAACCCCTCTTAGCAGCATGAACGTGATCTCATGGCTTCTCAGGATTGCTTTTACCGCTTTCTAGTTTCCCCAATAAATAGATTAAAACAATTCAGTGTGTTTTTTTATTATCAGACTAGCTGTTACCATGCAAGCTCACACATACGCACACGAACACACACACACGAACACAAAGAAGACAGATAAACTTATTTTCAAAAACAAATACAGTCCAAGGGTGAATCAACAATGCCTTCTGTTTTGTGTTGCAGAAATATGCAAGACAATTAGCCAAAGTATTGGCCAAAGGAGTGTCCTTATCCACCACTTCTCTGTTCAATTAAGAAGGATTTTAATGGAAGATGCTATGCTTTAGTATACCTTTACTTGCTTCAGAACACAGCCCATCTGTTCATCTGAAATGCTGCATATTACTGTTTACACTGTTGACCATGCAGGACTGGACATTTATGCAGCTCCATAACTCATTCAACTCACAGAATTGGGCTTTCTTTGCCAACACACGTGTCACTTAACACTCCAGCCATAACCTACACATTATCAGCCTCAGCCGACAGACATCTTGAGGTTTGTTTCGTTAGCTACTGAGGTTATTATGTTAGCTACTAAAAAGGATTTTTGTTAATATTAAAGACTGCAGTACAAATGAAGGCATATTCTGTAAGGCAACAAGGCCAGCAGGGCACACAACAACAAAATATAAGCGAACCCTTCCAGCTCAAAAACAGCATTAAACAGATGCACGCAGTGCACTTCAGTTAACACAGTAATGAAATACTTATTGTTGTCAAACACACGCTGGTGTCTAATACACACTGAATTTTCACCCAGACAAACACACACACACACATAAACATACACACGGTCTTCCTAGCTGCAAGACCAAGTATCACAGCTAGTGTCTTGACATAAAGCGTGGCGATCCCAGCCACCAGGGGGAACAGTCTCACAAAAGCTTGTCCACAGCTGGGATTTTCTCCATCTGAATGGCTCAAAGAAGAGCAAATATTGCCCAAAAATGTTCCATCAGTGAACTGTCAGAATTTGTTCAATTATAAACTGAGCGTCTTAGCATTTCGTGTTTTCTTCCACCGGTCCAACTCCTCCAATGAGCATCTGCTAATTCAAAGATGACGCAAATGTCCCAGGCACTTCAGGTCTGCCTTGTCCCACATGAGACAAAAACACATTCAAGCCAAAGGTCTCCTTAATACTAAAAACAAAATGGAATTTTTCATTTGTGAATAATACATTTTAAATGTTTCTATATCTCTCCTCAATATTATTTATACAAATAGAATGTGATATAAATGCTGGATTATCATTTCATTTCGAAATTATAATCAAAAAATTTAAAATATTTGTAAAAATTCTCTCCAGTTAATAGAAAATGATCTCATCTGGGAAAAAAATTATGAAGGCACTCTTAAAATGATCTTTGAACGGTTTTCATTTTCCCATAGCTGAGAGATAAAATGAAAAAAAGTACTAAACAACATCAGAACCCCAACCCATTTTGCACCAGTTCTGTCATTTGGCACAAGAACAAGACTACCTATGATTGGGCCAGAGCCCACAGCAGTCTAGCTGATTCTCCACTCACTGAGTGGGCTCTTCTTGTTTCTCAGCCTCTGCCATGTCATCAGCTTGGCCCTGACAGGACTCACTAGCGCCACCTGGCAGGCTTTCTGAGGAAACACTATTGGCTTTAGACTCTTTCAAGGGCTCCTCTGATGACACCCCTGTTTCATCCACAAGTGCTTCTCCTGCTTCCTCTTCCTTTTTCTCCCCAATCACCACTGCCGCTGCTGCCTCCTCCTTCTCCCCCTCTTCTTCTTCCTCCTCCTCCTTCTCCTCCTCTTCTTCTTCCTCCTCCTCCTCCTCTTCTTCTTCTTCTTCTTCTTCTTCTTCTTGTTTCTCCTCTCCTTTTTCAGCTTCATGGTTATCCGCTGACTCCTTCTCGCTCTCTTTCTCAGCAGGGTTGGTGCTGCAGGGGGTGAATTCACTCTCACTTCCAGAAGCGCCGGGGAAACCCTCTCCCTCCTCCGAGCCCAGTTCATCCCTCATCAGGGCCTCGTTCATCTCCTCGTCCTCGTCCTCGGCATCCATCTCCTTGCTGTCCTGAGGCTTCTGGTGGATGCGCTGATGCCTCACTAGGCTGTGCTTTAGGGTGAAAGTCCGCTCGCAGGTTTGGCATTTAAATGGCCTCTCACCTAGATAGGAAAGAGAGACACAGAAAGTGCATATTGGTCAGACATTATTTTTCTGAGAGCAGAAACCCCAGTTCTTTTTTGTTTTCATTGTCAGGTTCTCTCAGTAGAGAGCTCTTAGAACAAAGCTAACCACATGCTGTGATGTGAGAATGAAACGTCTCAAGCTGAATCCGTTACACATGACGCATCAGTTGTCATGACAAGCGCCTGGGCGCTTCAACATTTGTACTGACCTGTGTGTGAACGCATATGTCTGGTCAGGTCCTGAAGGCTCCAGAACCGCTTGTTGCACATGTTACAGACTTTCTTCCTCTTGTCTGTTTTGCCCGCGGATCCGTGCTCACCGTCCCCGCCCTTATACTCGGAGGAACCGCTGTCCTCGTCCTCATCGCTCCTGTCCTCTTGGTCCTTTTCTCTCTCGTCCTCCTCGGCCCCGGAGGTCTCCACGCTGCTGCCGTTCGCGTCTTTTTCCGGGGTTCCTCCGTCCCGTTCCTTCTCCGCTTTAGGAGAGGTGCTGGGAGTCTGTCTCGGCGGACGCACCTTCTTCTTCGCAGGCTCTTCCGCCTGGATCTCCTGCTGATGGGACTTCTGATGGCGGTTGAGGGTGGTGGCGTGGCGGAAGCTCTTCTTGCAGGTGGGGCAGGTGTGCTGAAACTCGTCCGCGGAGCTGCCCTCCAGCTCCTGCTGTCCGCCTGGCGACAGCTTGAAGTCGATGAGCTTGCAGGCCAGATTCACATCCAGGCTTTTGTTGCTCCCGGTGTCGTCGCTGTCCTCGACGGCCGTGCTCTCCATGTCGTCCGTCTTGCTGTCGTCGGCGTCGTCCGACCCTCTCTGGGCCCTCCTCTGCTCTGAGGCTGTGAGCTGCTCCTGCAGAGTGGGCTCCTGGGCCTCACCGCTGCCTTTGGACCCTTCAGAGGTAGGGTACGCGTCCCCAGCATCTGCGGATCCTTGCTCTGTGTCGGACATGCTCTCTGGAAGATGCAAAAAACAGAAGTGTTAAAACGGAAGAGTCAGAAGTCATTATTCAGCACGCAGACTTTTGCTGCTTGAGGAAATTATTTTTTTGTAATTTTTTTTTTTTACCACCCTAGCACGCCATACCTGCACTTCCTTGGGAGCCATCCTCTCCTCTGGATTTGGAGCGCAACCCGCCGTTCTGAAGCAGGCGACTGGTGAGGCCGTGTTTGCGGAGCAAGTGGCGCTCACAGTTGGACTTGGTGGAGAAGAATGCATCACACTGTGGACATGGATATGGCTTCTGACCTAGAAGGCACAAACATTAATTTAAGGTGGGGAAAAAAACACAGCTACTTCAGCTTAAACTTCCAGTGGAGCATTTGTAAAGTGAAATAGACAAGTACTACTTGCTGCCTACTGTGCAAAGATGTCAATTAGAGAACAACTACAAAAGCAATAGATGTAAATTGGCTGTCTATTATCTATGTATTAGCCCTCTATCAGTACACACCTGTATGTGTTAGCATGTGTCTCTGCAACGAGCTAGCCCAAGGAAACACCCGTGGACAGTAAGGGCAGGTCATCTTCTGCACTGAATTGGAGTAGGCATTCTTCTTCCCTTTGCTCTGAGGTCGTTGCCTCGGTCTCTCCCTATGCCCTTCTTTCTCTTCTTCGCTGGTGGACTGCCTCTCTCTCTCCATCTCCTCCGGCAGGAGTTCCACCGGGCTTCGCAAATAAGGGCTGAACTTGTTAGCATCCGTGGTGGCTAGCATCTTCTCCACGCTGGGAAACTCCCCGCTGGACTCCAGGTCCAGCATGCTGGCCATGACCAGGCCGCTGTCGTCGATTCCCTCGGAGGCAGATCGCTTCCTGCCTTTCTTCTTCTTCGAGTTCCCTGTGACAGAGTCCTCCACAATCGGGTCCGGGCTAATCGTGCCAGCCAGAGCCTTGTCATTCAAGGCCTCCACATCCACCAGTCCTCTGCTGCTCTCTGCCATGCAGGGGCTGCTGCTGCTGCTGCTGCTGCTGCTGCTCCTGGCTGCTTTGAGCAGTGCCGGGGCAGCAGACACAGAGGAGATGATCTGAGCGATTGAAGCGAGAGGGGCGAGTTCAGCGGTGCTAGGCACCACACTTGGTTTGGGCAACAGCGGCTTCAGCCTCGTGGTGGACTTGGGTTGCTCAGTGTTGAGAGCGGAGACCAGCAGCGGAGGAGATATCTGAAAAGGCCTCTGAAGGATGGGGCTCTCCTCGGGCGCTTTGTGCGTGCTGGAGGAGGGCAGCTCCTTCTTGATATCCGCCAGTGCCAAAGGGATGGGCACAGGGTCGGCCACCTCTCGCTTCATCTTCTTCTTCTCCTTCTTAATGGAGAGGTCAATTGGCTCCATGGAGCAGTCATAAGTTGAGGGTTGTGGCGAAGGTGCCGCCTCCCGTTTGATGGCAACGTTATTAGACTTGTTGGAGAAGTCGAGAGGCTGGTCCTGATCGGCACTGAGAGTGTATGAGCTGGTGACGTGTTTGACCGACTGAGGAGAGGTTCCTGTGAAGAGCCCGTTTGAGGAGGACAGGGGCTGGTTGCCCTGAACAGTGGTGGCAGGCATAACCGGCGTCAGAGCAGTGATGTGCTCCTCGATCTCCCTCTCTGGGACCTCAGGGTGGCATTTCAGCAGGTGATGAATGCAGTTCCTCTTGGCCAGGAAGGCTGCTCCGCACTGTCGGCACTCGAACGGCTTGCGCTGGCAGCCGTTGTGGGTACGCAGATGGATCTGAAGCGCCCTGTAGTTTTTGAGATCTTCTCCGCAGTACCGGCAGACGGTGGTGCTGGCACCTGCCGGCTCCAGGAGGTCCAGCGTCGCCGAGCCGATGGTGCCACTTGAACCCGAGGACGTCACGTACTCGATGTTCTTCTCGATCTCTTTACGGGTGTTCTTCATGTGCTTCTTGCGCAGGTGACGCTCGCAGTTGGCCTTGACGGTGAAGGGGTAGTGGCAGAGGCGGCAGACGTAGGGCCGCTCCCCGCTGTGCGTCCGCAGGTGACGGATCAGCGTGGCCTTGTCGGGGGCCGCGTAGCTGCAGATGCTGCACTGGTAGGGGGAGGCTCCCAGGTGGTGGCGCATGTGAGCCTGGAGGCCGGCGGGGAAGGAGAACACCTGGGTGCAGAAGCGGCAGGGGTACTCGGTCTTCGAGGGGGCCTTGTGTTTCTCATTACCACCTGCCTCCTCGTGTTTGTCACCGCCCAGGGAGGCGTCGTAAGGCACGGTGGTCACAGCGCTGTCGGAACTGATCTGCACGTTCTCCCAGTTACAACCCTGGTTGGGGGATGAGGAAGAGGACGACGAAGCGGAGGATGAAGATGACGATTGATTGGGTGACCTGAGGAGGTGGCCCGTCGGGGGTGGCAGGCTGGGGCTGATGCAGCCGGGTGAGGCCTGCTGGGCACTCATGGGAGGGGGTGGAGGGGTGGAGGTGCCCACGCTGGAGCGCGGCGTCACCAGCGGCTTGGGTTTGAGCGGCGGCACGTGCTTGGAGTCGGCCTGCTGGGCATGGCCGGACGCCTTGGCTAAGGCGGGGATGGTCATCTGAGAGGACACGGAGGTGGCCATCTTCAGGATCTGCTGCACGTCCACCCCGGCCTGGCCACTGAGGGGCCTCACCAGCAAGCTGCTGTCCGGCCCGATGACAAAGCTCCTGGTGAGGGGCTGCAGGGAGAGCAGGCTAAGGGCACTGGTCTGGGTCAGACCCTGGAGGGAGATGGGCTCCAGCAGGGGGAGACTTAGGGTGCTGCTGGCCTCCTGAGGTAGGTTCGTCACAGGGGGCTCCACGCGGATCACCCGGATGCTGTCCAAGATGGCCTGCTGGACGTCCGCCTCCGACTGGGCAGGTTTCACCTTAGACTTGTGCTGCAGGCCCAGATACTCCATAAAGCTGTTCTTCTGCTCATCCTCCGAGGGTGGCGGATCCTTTGGCACAGCCTCCCCCTCCCCCTCCTGTTTCTCATCTGCAGCGCTAATCCCGGGTTTATCTGCGCCGGTGAGGTCATCAGCACTTGGTGTCTGAGCCCCACCTGTGGCGGTGTCGGTGGATTTGTGTGTGGCTGTGTGCAGATCCAGGGACTCCTGCAGTGGAAAGGCCTTGTTGCAGACCTCACACACGAACCGGTGAAACTTGCTTGAGCATCTACGCAGGTTGGTTTCACACCAAACCTAAAAATCACGAGAAATTCAAATGTATTAAATGACACATTTAAGGTGTGGAAAATGGATTACAATGAATTCTCTTCCTTTTTTCTGTTAAGCCAAAGAGTAGTAAGAAAAGTGCTGTGGCCAAACCTGGGCAATTTGAGGAAACTTGTGACAGGAGAAGTCGATGAAAGCCAGGTCGCTGAAGCCCAGCGGCACCGAGGGGTTGCTCTGGATGAAGGGTCGTCCTGAGGGGTCGGTGGGTAACTGCTTATGGATGACCGAGTTGTGGCGGAGAAGGCCTCGATGAGTACGGAAGGTGATGCAGCACAGGTTACACCTGAAGCAACGAGCAATAACAAGCTTGCTTTTAATTCACTCTAGTGAACTGGAGGTAAAAAAAAGACTGCATGTTTATCAACTAAATATTGCCTGAGACTAAACGGTCATTTACCATGTGATGGGTGTGTGCATGTCTAAGAATGTGTGTACATGTTACTTGCTCTTACTTGATCCTGGCAAGCAGGTTGCATAACAATGACTTTGTGTGTGTGTGTGTGTGTGTGTGTGTGTGTCAGAATGCCTGTGTGTGGTCTGTGGTAAGGCTCTTACCTCAGAGTAGTGTCTGGATGAGTCTCCATGTGGGACTCGAGCCCATATTTACAGATGAAGGTCTTGAAGCAGATGGGACAGTGCAGGAGCTCCTCCTCGCGCTTCCCTCGACCTTGTTCCCCTGCCTGATCCTCCATCAGTACCTGGGGGGGGGACAGCAAACCGCCACAAAATGCTCAATATCCTTTGGTTAATCACACACTCTACTATCACTATACTAGTATATTTTAGTATACTCTAGAAGAATGGAGCCAACCTCAACTGTTTGTTCTCTCCATTTTAATACCAATGAAACAAAGGATGAAAAGTATTTTATTGACAGAATGACTTGTAATGGGTCCTGCAGTACCTTTTTATTGGGTGACTGGTCAGCTATATCCCCGTCATCCTCCACACTGGGCTTCCTCTTGGCACAGAGGCGCCTGCGCTTGGTTGGGGAGGGCGGGTTTGAGTTCAGGACAGTGTTTGGGTCCTTGTCGTGGATTTTCATGTGTCTGCAAGGGTCACACATAACACTTAGGGTCATGACGCCGCCCCAAGCCAAAACTGAAGCAGTGGGGTGAAAATGTACTAGTGCTTCCAACCGCGCAGATGACCCACAACATCGTACTATTTTCACAACATTGTGTCATATTAGAAAAACATAACAATTTCAATTCGACATAAAATAAAATGATAAACAGGCACAAAGAAATATCTCATGATATCAGTCTCTGTCTCCAACAGACACACAGTGTTTCACATTCATCAGTTCCTCCAGGATTTTTGCAATATTTTTGCAAAAGAAACCTTCGCAAAGTCATGGAATTTCTGCATTTATTTTTTAACAAAAATCGAAATCATTGCAAAGTCACATTTGGCCACAACAATCACAACAAACATTCCCAGATCTGGGCGGGACTGCTATGCTGCAAAATGCAGGTCTGCACCCTCCTTAGTGCTTTGTTTGAGTAGCCAAAGTCACCATTATCTCCATAATGAGCCATTTACAGCAGTCAGTTTTGCACTAAAGGCATTACTGTTTCATCACAGACTTTGATTCTATGCACCAGACTCAATAGCATGCACTTCTGGTATGTAAAACAGTGTGTGTGTGTGTGTGTGTGTGTGTGTGTGTGTGTGTGTGTGTTTTTTTGTGCGTGTGTGTTTGTGCGTGTGTGGGCGCGTGCGTGTACGTATGTGTGTGGATGAGTGTGTGTGTGTGTGTGTGTGTGTGTAGTAGGGAGGAGAGTGTGGGAAGATAAAAATGCATGGCATAAACACGGACAGCAGAGGGCTTTCTCCTCAAGAGGTCAGATGCAGAGAAGAGTCACATTACAACATGCTGAGACGTGCCCCCCCCCCCGCCCCCTCCTCCCCCTCCCCCTCCTCTCTTCTCCTCTCCTCTCCTCTGAGCCGCAGCTCTTCCCAGCCCTCACCACTACTGACTGCCGGAGCAGAAACAAACCCACCTTTCAGGTTCTGCCACATATGAGTCTCTCGACTGCCGTTGGATGTGGGTTTAAGTTAGGAGCCCTAACAATCACTGTTAAACTGAGTGTGTGCTTTGGCATGTTCCTATTCATTTCAGAACAAGTCCTCGCCCCCTTCTCTCAACGCTGGAGCCTTCAGTATGAAAGCCTGTAGTAAAGCAGTCCCTCTTGTGAGGGTTTGTTGTTATTGTTGCGGGCAAACGTGACTGAATTTGCTGCTGGAATTCTCCAAAATTGCAATGACTTTTTTTTTTTTTAACGCGTGAACTTCATTGAAGTTCTGCATCATTTTTTTTTGTTGCAGAAATATTGCTGTAATAACAGAAATGTGCAACCCGCAATTGCGGGAAATCTTTGAATTGGCGTCAATCTGTGAAATCGCAAGATCGCAAAATCCTGGAGGGACTGGTAAAGTGTGTGTTTGTCATGCTGTGTATGCCTGCATGCCAGACTAGAAAGCAAGGAAGAAAGAGAGAGGGAGAGAGAGAGAGAGAGAGAGAGAGAGAGAGAGACACTAAGCGAGAAAGAGGAGAGAGTGTATAAATGTCAGCAAGCCCAGTGGTGTGAATCTTGTTTTACATTCGGCAGCCAAGGTTATTAATAGCAGACAGGCAGCGTGATGGCCGCCCATATGTGGACCCAACTCTGACAGCCCAAATCCTGTTCCATCTCACATCTCAGCCCTCTGGCCTTGCTCACGCCCCGTTGTCATGGGAGATATACTGCACCACATTGGCCAGCTGCATGCTGCTACTGTTGGTCAAGCGACAAACTTTTCAACGGCTTGCGAGCATGCAAAAAGTAAGAAGGCGTCTCGAGCATGCGTAGGGGAAAAGAACAGGACGGTGTGTTGTTGATTTACTTTAATAGAGGACCATAAACTTTATCTGAGGGACTTTTACTGCAGTGTCTTGGCACATGTGCCAGAGGGCACTGTAGATTTCACCGCACACCTCTCTCTCCCGCTCCCCCACAGATTTATCTACAGACTGCAGGGGGACTCGGGAATGGTGAGAGAGCGTGTTTATCTATGACCTAGAGTGTCCTTTCTTCAATGAATGGATTAGACATGATTAATTCTCTCTGTTGGGTGAATGAGTTAATATCCTTGCCCAACATGCCATGCTGTAATGAGCTTATGGCTTATGTGTGCAAATGGCCTCCTCACATCCTCGAAAAGCTTTTTCCATTTCCTCTTCCTGTCTCCTTCTCTCTCTGTCTCTCTCCCCCCCCCCTCTCTCTCTCACACACACACACACACACACACCTCCCACCCATATATGGAATGCGTGCATGTCAGAACTACACAAGGTCCTCAATTCAATATACCTCCACAGATGCTGAAACAAGACAACAATAAGGACACACAAAAGGGCTGCATGGCAATAAACAAACAAACAAACATAAAGTATCCCCTCCCTTCTCTAAAGTAAACAAGTGCAATCACACTGCGAGGAGAAGCAGGAAGTAGGCCGACTGCACACATCTGAGAGGGGATCCCCTCACTCCTCCCATCTCACCCCCCCACTCAGTCACCCCCTTCCTGTTCCTCTGCTCTACTAGCAGACCATTATCTCTCTCTCTCTCTCTCTCTCTCTCTCTCTCCACACACACACACACACACACACACACACACACACACACACACACACACACACACACACACACACTTAACATCTCCCTATCCCAGTGTTTCCACCAAAACCCAATGCCTCCCTTCAGCAGTCCCATTCATTTCCTGCTAGTGGCACGCCTCCTCTGTGGTTCCCGCCCTGGCAAGGCGTGGGAGGCGGATGCTCACCTGTGCATGTTGCCGTTGGTGGTGAAGGTCTGTCCACAGAAGGAGCACTTGTAGGGCCGCTCGCCGCTGTGCACCAGCATGTGGCGGTCCAGCGAGCTGGCCGAGCTCAGGGCCTTTCCACAGATGCTGCACGAGTGGTCGGTGGCGCCGCTCTCAGTGTTGTGCTGGGGGACCACCATGGGAGAGCATTAACATATGGTGATGCTGTGCATTCTTCTTTTTTTCAGCAATATAGTGTGTGTGTGTGTGTGTGTGTGTGTGTGTGTGTGTGTGTGTGTGTGTGTGTGTGTGTGTGTGTGTGTGTATGCTTGGCACCACAAAGAGTGAGTAAAAGAAGGAGAGAGGGCTGTTGGTGCACACAATACTGAAGCTATGGTATCAGGTCAGTGGACGAAAAACATCCTTTCATTGTTCTCCTATTTCTGTGAAAGTGCGTGTCCCTGCGAGCATGCTGTTGTGAGTGTAGGGTTCTGTTTAGGAAACTGTGTGCGGTCGTCTGTGTGTGTGTGTGTGTGTGTGTGTGTGTGTGTGTGTGTGTGTGTGTGTGTGTGTACACGTGTGATTACCTGTCTGATGTGCATAGTGAGCGCGTGCTGGGTGCCACAGTTCTTGTCACACAAGGGGCAAATGAAAGTCGCGCGGTCCTCTTTGACCTCCTGCAACGTGAAGGCAGACAGAGCAAGCATCTCAGCGAGGGCATACCATTCCAACACCCCCTCTCCCTCTCCCTCCCCTCAGCAGCCTCCTTCCCTTCCCTCCATATAAACCAGCCGTGGCGAGAGCGACAGCCCGGGGAACGATGCAGCCCTGTCCTCCCCCCCCCCACCACCCCCCTCCCTCACCCCATCCATTCCCCCCCACCCCAACCCCCCTCCTGACAGGCAACAACAGCTGACTCCCGTCCCCCGTTAAGTTTCCACAGGACATCAATCACTTTCGCAAGAAACACATCAGGGCGAACACATTGACCAATGACAACTCCTGCAATGTGATTCAGTTACAATAGAGAGATAGCTAATCACAGCTGCTGAGTGTCATATACGGTGTCACATGCAGTTCAGGGTTTCATCGACTGGTGCATCTTCTTCTATTTTCACTCTAGAAGGTTACGAGCTAGCACATATCCATGTGATGAATTAAAGTGATAAGTAGTACAGCGTACAAATACAACATCAATTCTCTTAAAAAGACATAGCATGCTCAGTAGTATGGATGCGTTGTTTTAAGTCTACTCATCGTGGTGAACAAAAATTTTTGCAAAGTAAATAGTTCAGTAAATCAGTGCAATTAACACAGAATGCAACGATTAAAATATTTCCAAACCATTTTCAAATGAGTGTAATCTGAGTTTGTATATGCAGCCAATCTCATCATCTTGGGCTCTTGGTCTGAAGACACACAGTGTGTCGGATTCCTTGTCATGTTGACTCTGGGGCTAATCATTAACCTGCAATGCCACAGCAGTACTGTGCTGAACTCCCTATCCCTAACACGTCTCCCAAATGAGCAAACACACACACACACACACCCACCCACACACACACAGTCTCTGTCTCAAACTTGTACAAGAACTACGCCCACGCCCATCACAATTAGCATCAAAGTTCTCCTGACAAAAGCAGGTCGCCTCCACAGTTTCTTCCAGCCTGAGGCTCTCCTGGCCTGAGCCGTGCGTGTGTGTGTGTGTGTGTGTGTGTGTGTGTGTGTGTGTGTGAGAGAGAGGGGGGTGGCGGGGGATGGGGCGTGCGGGGGAGCGCGGGGGGGGGGGGCTGGCAGGCGGGCGGGCGGTGTGCCCCTGACGAGGTGAACACACGGGGTGCTGTGTGCTGGGAACAGTTGTTCCAGCGCTGCTGGCATTACGGCGGATCACAAGTGGCCTCCCCATCTGTCTACTGCACTGACAAGCAGCACTTCTGGCCCAGGCAGAGCATCCCTAATTCACCAGGATGGGACAAGTCCAGACCCCTGCTGTCAGCGATCAGCCAGTCACGACCCCCATCCCCCCCCACGTATGGCAACGTGCTTAGCTGACCGGGCAAAGGAACAGGGCTTGTTGGGGGGGTGGGGTAGTTTAGGGTGCTAGAGTGGGGTGTGGGGGACTGGGCCCAGAGTGGTGCGGGGGCAGAAACACCTGTTTGCTCCACAGAGGAGCGTTTCACTGAGAAGCCCACACTTTAATTGGAGGCATAAGACACGCACGGCCGCTGACAAAGGGGGGATTGAGACGGCAGCAGGGACCATTTGCTGCCGCTCGTTCAGCCAGAGTTCAGGCCAGTCAAGCCCGTGAGCCACGCGGTCGGACAGACACACACACACACACACACACACACACACACACACACACACATACACAATGCTCCTGCCCACTCCACTATGTCCTCACCCATCCCTGTGTCTACAAACCCTGAAGTGACTGTCTAAAGGTTATCCATCCAACACGGACACCAGCGCTGACTTTATGGTTTAGCAGAACAGTGAAGAAATGTGGGTGTGTGTGTGAGTATGTGTGTGTGTATGAGAGAGAGAGATGGATGGATGTGAGTGAGTGTGTGTGTGTGTGTGTGTGTGTGTGTGTGAGAGGGAGATGGATGGATGTGAGTGTGTGTGTGTGTGTGTGTGTGTGTGTGTGTGTGTGTGTGTGTATGTATGAGAGAGAAACAGAGAGAGATGGATGTGAGTGAGTGAGTGAGTGTGTGTGAGGCTCATACCTGATTCCTTCTCCCCGTACGATTCACAGAGGGGGACGACTTGCTGGGCGTCTTGACGGGCGTCGAGGTGGTGGAAATGGGGTCCACGCCTCCGTTGATCTGCCCCGCGTTCATGACTGTGTTCATCATGGAGTTGATGGGGGTCAGGTCTCCTCCCTCCTCCCCGCCGCGCCGCGCCTCCTCCATCTCTCGGCCTCCTTCTCGGCCGTTTACATCGTCCTCCCGGAGCGCCTTCTCAGCGCTTTGCGACTCGTTCTCGTTGTCGGCCTTCCCTAAAGAGCAAAGGTAAGACGGCGGCAATCAACCCCACTGATAAAAAGAGAAGGCCCTGTGTTGGGAACATGGAGGGTACTGACTGAGGAAGACTGACTTTTGGACTCTTTTTGTTCCCTGGCCACTCAAGTGTTGGAATAGGCCGTGCTAAGAAGTCATAAACCACTTGACAGGCAGCCTTGTACTCATTGCATAAGAGCCGACTTAGGAGGCATGATGGCCCTGAGTAGAGGATAGAGAAGGCAACGCTGTATCGCTCCCCCCCCCCCTCTGGTGTCATGGCAACGGTGTATTGCTCCCCCCGCCCCCCCCTTTGGTGTCATATCTGGCCTTATCTGAGCAGAGCTGGCCCATGTGTGTCCGTTTCCATCATTATCGCGCCAGCTCACTCCGTTCCCTCACCTTGGAGGTGCTCGTGTGTGGTGTCTGATTGGACCATGTCCTTTGGCATGTCAGCGGTGGCCCCGCCTCCAACACTCGTCTGCTCAGTGGAGCCGCTGTTCATGTCTACAAAAGACAACACAAAACCAAAAAAGAAAACGCAAAAAACAGACCACATGAGTGAAGAGTGTTAATGTCCAGCACCTGTGCATGTAAACAGTGTGACCAGCTGCTGCAGCAAAGAGGGAGTTACAGAGAGGATCAGAAACAGCTATGGGTTTCCTAGGAATAATCACAGCAGAATTGACCACACTTGTTCAACACAGTTCAGCATTATCCCTCATTACACAGATGGGACAGTCATAAAAAGAATTCCAATATATATATATATACACACGCAGTCATATGTATTCCAATTTCTTGTAGTGTGACACAGCAGGGGTTTCAGTGTGAGCCATTTCATCATACCATCAAGAGATACCAGTCATCCCATCCCTCCCAGCTCCATCATGCTGAGGAAGATGGCTAATAGCGTAGGGGGCGTGGGGTGGGGGGTTGTGCATGAAAAGGAGACCCTGCGGAGATTGGGACTGTTTCCTGAGAGGATGTGGGTGGTTGTGGCGAGTGGAGGACCGGAGCAGGGAGGGGGTCCTGCTGATCTGACAGGCGCACTGAGGCAGCGCAGGATCACACACCGCGGCCCCCCCCCTCAGCAGAGCCAGAGCTACACCCACAGGAAGGACCTCTCCGGACACTTCCTCTTTTAGTACATGCGCGTGGTGCGTGTTTGCACATTCCAGGAAGTTCTCCAAGTCACTGTGGCTTGAGTTTGTCTGTAAATCGCACACATCTGCAAAATAGGTAGCAGTCGATATAGACTTTAAAGTCAGCGTGGTGCAGTACCGCCACCATTTTCTCTCTTAGGGTCTTGTTTGCTTAAAGAGGAACCATGTTTGGTTTTTTTTTGGGGTGGCAGACTGCTGCCTTGTTCAACTCATCACTCTTAAAAGCCTCTTCCTATGTTTGCCCAAAAACCAAGGTCAAAGTCGACCTTTAAAGTTCCCACTCCGCCGCAAAATCTGCAACAGCAGCAAAATATGTGCAGAAAAAGCTGGGAGCACTGAACTGCAAAAAAAAGCAACCCAGCTGGTATATTTCTCCCTACAGTCATTTTTCTAACTTCAGGGCGACCGTGTCTGCAGAGGGGTCTTCTCCAAAGGGCCGACATGCGGCCCAGCCAGTTGGGGTAGCAACCCGAACTAGGACCAATGGGAGCATCGCGCGGCAGAAACCCCTACGAGTCCTGTTTAGGGCAATCTGAGAGGGCTGGGGAGAGAGAACTCGCAGGCCCTGCTCTATCTGCCACAGCTGTGGGTGTTTCCATTGATAGCAATGTACAGAGTAGGAGCAGCGAGGCCCACCCCCAGGAGAGGAGTGGAGGAGTGGAGGAGGGGGGGGGGGGGAGCAAGAGAGGACAAGAGCAAACAGCCCGAAACAGGCAAGGCAAGACCTCACTCGAGAAAGAGCACAAAACAAAAAAGTCAGTGGAGAAGGAGAAAGAGAGACAGCGAGAGAGAGAGAGAGAGAGAGAGAAAGAAACAGAGGGCGACAGTGAGGCAAGAATGAAGGAGGGAGGCAAAGAAGGCGAGAGAAATAAGAGGCAAGAGGAAGAGGGATGGGGGAGGAGGAGTGGAGACAGAGAGCTTTGGAACTCTCCTCCTCGCTGAGTGAAATACACTCACACACACACAGGGGGTGGGGGCAGGGGGGGGGGGGGGGGGGGGGGGGGGGGGACCAAGCTAGAGCAGGAAGTTGCCGAGCAGAAGAGAGTGAGAGAGAGAGGGAGAGAGAGAGAGAGAGAGAAGGAGAGAAAGGGTGAGCAGGACAGGGCAGATTGTTGTCTGCTGTTAGCTCCTCTCTGCCATGTGCTGCCGTTACATGGGGCATATCTTAGGCAGCCAGCAGCGTGCCGCTCCGTCAGGCAAAACCGCCCTTCTAGAGTTTGTCAAGTGGGCTGAGCTTCAGAGCGGTTACACAAACCTGCTCGCAGTCACTGCAGACTGCACCCGCACCTTGACTGGCTCTGCTGTCGCTGCGTAGCATGTTGGTGTTGCCTACCCACATCATCACTGTAAATGTGCAGTGTTCATACTGTATGGAAACGCCACAAGTCCACAAGACACAGCATTGGCCAGCCATTTGAGTGCAAACGATGCTGGTGTAGTCAATGTTTTTTTTTAAACTTTGTGCTGGCTGTGCTGCTCAAAAGGAGGAACAGAAAATGTGTGTGCACATAATTTAGCCGGTAACTACCCAAATTCTTATATTTGCACTTTGCATATGAAGTGTTGTCTGAATACGAGCAAGCGTGCATGGGCGTGCAAAAAAAAAAAAAAAACGTTCTTGTGTCCTTCCCAGCGCCTCTGGTCATGCGAGGTTCTGTGTGAGAGACCCTGGCAGGGCTGAGAGGGGTGGCTGCTGCGGGGGCCCTGGCTCCTCCTCGGAGGCCTGGGGTGCTGGGGCTGACGCAGAGCAGAGCCTGAGATTAGCTCAGGATTAATGGCCTGTCATTAGCCCGGCATCCCTGCACTGAGCGATGGGATCAAACAACGAGACGCAAATTAATTAGCGACTCACGCTAATCACAACCAGATGGAGTGTCCAAGCAGCTCGACCGGACAGGAGACAAAAAAAAAAAGGGGGGATATGCCTCCACAAGTGTGGGGTGCGTATTAATGGGGCATTATCTGGGAAGGCGATGCTGAGGGGGGCAGACAATGGGGAACGGAGAACGGTGATGTCGGTGCAGAGAGAGGAGGAAAAGAGATGGAGAGAGGAAGAGAGGGAGGGAGAGAGGAAGAGAGGGAGGGAGGGAGAGGCGCAAAAGGACAAAGGAGGGGACTGGTCAGGGAAGCAACATGAGGGAAGTGCTCGAGAGCGGAGCGGAGCGGCGCAGAGGCTCTGATGGATCGCACCCAGGCCAGGATACGACCTCATATGGCCAAAGGAGGAATGAGGGGAGAGGGCTGCAGCAGAGTGGCGCTCTCCCCCCCCCCCCCACCTCCACCCCAGCTAAGCTAAGATAACCCAGAGGCAGTGGCCACTCCATCTGCCTCATCACACACGCATAGTCTCTCCCTCCCTCCCTTCCTCCCTCACTCACACTCTCCTCCTCCTCCACCTCTTCACACATCCCTGTGAGAGTCAACAGCAGCAGGACAAAGGAGGCATGGAAAGTTTTTTCCCCCCTCAGTCTCGGTCTCTCTCTCTCTCTCTCTCTCTCTCTCTCCCTCGCTCTCAGCCCTCCATCCTGTCACTAACAGAGAGCAGGAGCATTTCCGGTTTTCAGAGTCGGCTCTGGAGGCATGGGGCGCGCCCCTCAAACGGTCTGCTACACTCACCTCCTCCCATCCCCCTACTCTCCCTCTCCTCCCCCACTATCATCCCCCCCCCCATCTTTGCTCGCTCGTCTGAGAAGTAACTCACATAACTCTGATCTCATCGTAAGTTTAACTACACACCACTCACAAACTCTGACATTCAACAACCATGCGCGCTTTCTGCATGGGAATTACACATTAACATCTTAGCCTGTTTTCATCCTCAAATGCGTGCGCGCACACGCACACACGCACACACACACACACACACACACACACACACCACAGCACTTCAACACCTAAAAAACATAATACAAAACCACCTCATCTACAGCCATGAGTTAACTAACTGCACTGTTTTGTTAAGCAGTGTTAAGCAACCCTTGATCCCTTCTCAGAGTGCGCGCACACACACATACACACACACACACACACAGCCACCCATACATGCGTGCACACGCACACGCTCTCCCTCTCCAAGACCAGTGGCAGTGAGAGCAGCACCAGCCAGTGGGAAGCTGGGAGGGGTTTGGAATGCAGCGTTCCGACCAGTCAGAGCCAGCAGATCACACAGCGGCAGTTGAGCAACATCCACATCTCTCCACACAGAGCTCAGAGAGAGAGAGAGAGAGAGAGAGAGAGAGAGAGAGAGAGAGAGATAGCCATCTCAGGAGGACCTGGAGGGCACACTCCTTCTCTGCTGCTCCTCCTCCTCCCCCACCTCCTCCTTCACCGCCACCAAGCACTAATCTTAGAACACATCTTACTTCAATGCTTTTCCAGGCTCTTATCTCATTGTGTAGGGGTTTTGTGTGCTTATGAATGGCACAGGAGGGTGATTACCGAAGTCAATGGTACCCACACACACACACACACAAATGCCCACACAGACTCTTCCGTGAGGATCGTCAGGTGGCTGTGGCATATTTACCCATTTGCGAGTTCGGGGCCGTAGGGTCAAGGGGTCATGGAGTGGTGGGGTCACAGTCGGGTAGGTGAGAGGGCAGTGCAGAGAGAGAGAGACACTCAGCAGCTTCTGTTCATACTGCAGGGAGAAAAACACAGGCCAGATTTAGTCCACTCCGCTCCATAAACAAGACAATGTCACAGTGCACAACACAGACACACACACACACACACACACACACACACACACACACACCAACATCACAGTAAGCATTCGTATAATCACCTAAGTCAGGAAAGAAATACGGGTGTCACATGATTAAATGTCAGATACCAGCGGTATTTAGTTTAATGTTTATCGTTTCAACAATTTGCCCTTATCAGTGTATCAACAGTTGTAAATAACTTTGGACCTAAATGCATCAAAATCTATACACATTAGGTTGTAAGTACAATAAACAGACAATATTTAGCCGGGACAGGATTTCAGTAAAGCGGAAAAACACAGACGATCCTCAGACTGGCGTGTAATAAAAAAGGGCATTGCGTTAGCTTTGCAAGACGGTGCTCGTACGACGACAGAGAAGATGGAGGGGGCTTGGATGATGTGAGTGGCCCATTTGGCCTGGTCGTAAAGGGTGACGTCACACCCGACACATCTCCGCTGAGAGCAAAGGTAACAGGAGAGACTCGGCCTAGGGCTCCCGGTCCCTTGTTAAGCTGGTAAACTGAGACTTCCTGCCATCCCATAACACATCAAAGCCCCCACTGCCTGCCAAGTTTCCTTTCTAAAAGGCAAAAGGAGCAGACGAAGAACCCAACCGACCGACCGACGAACACACCGGCTG